>NC_141760.1:22246236-22555046 GCF_982258835.1 Parasteatoda tepidariorum | reverse complement strand
AATAGATATGTCCTTTTTAGTTAAAATGGAAGTCAAATTTCCCACAAATTTATCTCTCTTAGAAAATAATTAAAAAATTTTTGATTATTATAACTTATTAAAATATTTTTATTATCTTCCAAAATTATTCTGCTTCATATTTAAAATTTTTCAAAGTTAGGGAGAAGACTATACTATACGTTATATAATATGGAATACTATATTATATAGCGTATTTCAAAGTTATTTTTTTCTAATTTTTTTAAACTTTATTTCTTAAATAATATTAATTTGCATTTATATTTTACAGAAATTGTTAATTCTATCCTCAATTTACTTTTTACTGACACAAACTTATCTAATTATAGTCCAAAAGATTTGTTTTGTTTACGCTTTACATAACAAAAACGTATTTTCTTTCGTATATGTTCCTTTTTAAATCACATAATATGGATGGCGCCACTATGCACTGTGATCGAAACGAAGAAGGATTAAAATGTCGTTACCGAGTCTTCAAAGTGATATTCGCTTCACTCATTTCGTCGCTGTAAAGAATTCTATTGGATTAATTTGGTGTCTTATATTTTTAATTTAATTTGTCTTTAAAACTGTTCACACAGTTTCCTTTATTAAAAAAATATTCAATGATGCTTCATTTTATAGCTGAACGCTTTAAACTACTAAATTAAATTTAAATTAAATCTTTTTATACATATAAATTTAAAAAAAAAAAAATTAAATATCTGTTTCAAATATTTCTCTGGATAATATCCACACGTCATATATCACGTCTGGATAATATCCTCAGTTTAGACGCCTAAAAGAAGTTTGAAGATGGATTCTTTTTGGGATTTAAGATTTTCAAAATTACATAACTTGAATTTTAACCCAGTTTAAGGCACGATACAGACAAATCGCTGTACCAAAAATTTACGTAACTCATTTAATCAAAAGTAAAAAATATCTTTAAAAATTATTATTTAACAGATTTTTATTTTTTAAAAGCAAATTGAAAGGTTATATAGAAGGCATTAAATTAATGGACGCTTCTCAAATGGTGGAAACAATCGTTACACGATTTCGACTAAGAGCTATTTTACTTGTAAGAAAATGGCATTTTTTTACTTTTCAAAAATGTTTTATTAATATACATGAGAAAATGGAAAAATTATTTTAATAGTAGGCTCTGTAGTCGCATGAAATAATGCTTTTTTTAAAATAATGTGCTATTTTTATAACTGCTACGAGCTTGCAGCAGTTACTTTAGACCAGAGGTCGCCAAAGTGGTCTATATAGACCCCCAGGGGTCTATTTAACAAAAGCGGGGGTCGATCTGAGACAGGGGGGCGAATGGGGGTCGATCCGAATCGGAAGGGTCGATCGTGGGTTGAAAAAAAAACAGTTCTCATTACGCAAATCACACATATCTAATTAAGCATGTAAAATTTGTGAATTTCTTTTATAATTAACTCAATATCAGTTTCTTTATAAAACATAACTTAATAAACGTATATTTATTGGGGTGAAACAAGTATTTACGTTCCACCGCGCAGTGGCACGAACTCAGCGCAGTTTATAAGTCATCTGCATATGAGCAATTCTACAAATAAACGCCAGTTAGGCGGTCAAAAAAAAATTTAAAAAAATTTGGAGGGCACACTATTTCTACATGAATTTTCTTCTTCCTTACACCCTAAAAAGGCGAGAAAAAATCGTGAACATGAAATTTTTTCTTTGTGACATACTTTAAATGTGACATACTCTTTCTGACATACTCAGATAAATCTGAGCCGTTTATTCAGATAAAACGATTTTTGCATAAATATAATATTATTATAATGTTTTTCTAAAATGTATTTATAGAGATTTCATAGTATAAGATTATATTTTAGTATAAAAATTGGCGTTTATTTGTAGAATTTCTCATATCGTCGCTTTGAAACTAAATCGTGGTAACTCAAAAAAGCAAATTTTTCAGGAGAGCAATTTCTATCTAATGCTAATCACGCCAATGCGATAACGATTTATCTGCTCTCTAAATTAATTTTATTGAACTATGAAGATAATACTTTTTTTCTCTAAAAGGGTGATTTTTTTTACACAAAATGACCCAAATATCTCATTTTTCGATTTTTTTGAGTTTTACGGCGATAAAAGCGACGATATGAGCAATTCTAGAAATCAACGCAAATTAGGCAAACAACAAAAATAATTTTTTTTTTTGGGGGGGGGGGGGCACGCTATTTCTACATGACTTTTCTTCTTTTTTACACCCTGAAAAAGCTAGAAAAAGCTAAAGCAAGAAAAAACATTAAACATGAAATTTTTTCTTTGTGACATACTTTAAATGACAAAATACCAATTTTGAATTTTTCCCGATTTTTTCAATTTACGAACTTTGATGAAATTTTTTTAGTTTTGTTTTTTATCCTAAAATATAATCTTATAGTATGAAATCTCTATAAATACATATTAGAGAGACATTATAATAATATTATATTTATGTAAAAATCGTTTTATCTGAATAAACGGCTCAGATTTATCTGAGTATGTCAGAAAGAGTATGTCACATTTAAAGTATGTCACAAAGAAAAAATTTCATGTTCACGATTTTTTCTCGCCTTTTTAGGGTGTAAGGAAGAAGAAAATTCATGTAGAAATAGTGTGCCTCCCAAAAATTTTTTTATTATTTTTTGGCCGCCTAACTGGCGTTTATTTGTAGAATTGCTCATATGTGCGCTTGTCCATATGTCACGTGTGACGAGCATTGACGTTACAAATGCAAATATCATACGCAGTTTCAGCTATCTTTGCAAACTGTGTTGAATATTTGCAGTGTCATTATTAAAACTTTTATAGTTTTGGATAATTAGTTATTGTTTCGATAAAAACCATTCGTTTGGTTTAGATATCAATTTTAATTATCAATGCACAAAAAAGAAGGTAAGCTTTAATAATATGGATTAGTACAGCCCGCGACAAATATATAGCACACTTTGTATTTTTTTACGAAAATTATAAAATTGACCAATTTTTGTAAATTTCAATATTAATATATTTTCATAAAACTATTGTTACACAATGTATTATTACTTTAATAAATGTTTAAAATCATAAAATAAATGTACAAACACAGTATCTAATAGAGTTTTATTTTAATTAACAGAAAATTACTTTTGTGGGGGTCGATGGAGATTTCGAAAAATTATACAGGGGTCGATGATCAAAAAAGTTTGGCAATCCCTGCTTTAGACTGTTATGTCAAGTTTAGCCAGCACTCTTTCTGTTTATTATGAAAATGACGCTAGACGTCAAAATGGAGAAAAGCCTAAGTTTTGAGAAAATGAAAAGCGTTTGTGGTCTGATTCTTTCCTATTTAAAAACTTGCTCCAGTGCTACATTATTTGAACTCATAAAAATTTGCAAACGCTTGGAATAAGGCATCGATTTTGATTATTTTCATCGAGGGGGTAAAATGTCACCACATAGGCGATGTTTAAAAAAGTTTGATAACTTTTAAAATATTTTAGTTATTTGACTGTTTTAAAGCTGAGATAATTCTTTATGATGGCATGTAAATTTTTAAAAATATTATACTCATATGTGAATGGCATATATAGTAAAAAATTATAACTTATCTTCAAATGTAAGCTCCTTAAACTATGGATTTTTTATTTTCTTTGGTGAAAGAGCTTCGAAAATTCTATTTTCTGATAAAATAATCTCTCGGAGTAAAATATTACTTTTCTAATTTAAGAATGTTACATATATACATGTAAATATTCTGTTATTTGTTACATGATTGTATACACGTTGTTATTTGTTAAGAATATGAACAAATCGCCTGAGTGAAATTTCATTTTTCTGTTTTTCTTTTTAAACTTCTAAAAAGGTTCCAAAAAAATTTTTTTTTTGAAAAATATTTTGGTTTAACATTGGCTCATAACGTCGTGAATGTCCAAAATTCGCTTCAGGTTACATAAAATATTTTAGAAAACTTTTGCAGTAACTTAAAAATTTTGTAACTTTTTTTTGGTTTTGTTTTGAGATAAGTAAATCTTTTGCACTTAAGTTTAATTTATCCCTATCCCTAGACGGAACTATAAATTTATTCTCTAAACCTGTTCTAATTAATTCTAGTGTGAATTTAGAATAAACTTATTTGTTGCTAGAATTAAAAGTTTCAATGTTCCAATCCGTAGCCTTGTAATTTTGAACCCAATCCAGAAGACAATGGAACTTCTGGATCTAGTATAGGGAGAAATTAGTCTTAGTGGCGAACTTTTTGATGAAACTAAGCCGCATTGCGTGACATGGAGAGGGAAAACACGCGGAATATCCCACGGTTAGCGTGACTGTTACGGAGACTCTAACCCATGATCCGTCTATCACTAAGGATATTTTACGTTGGCACTGTGGTCAATGCGAGCCGGGAGCGGAACTCGTAATGAATAGTCATCATTGGGATTCAAACCTGTGATACATAGGAAGGCGAGTGCTCTATCCCTTGAGCCACCACGGCCCAAGTTTTTGTGATAGTATTTGAAATACATTTAAAATAAAAATGGACAGCAAATTTTCAAAGAGATGCTTCGTAGATGAATAGCACACTGACCAGGAACGGGTAACAAACAAAAGCGGCTAAAAACAAGATACATTTGTGGTGCGTGACATAGTGAAAAAATAATAGTTAGTTGAAAAAAATATGGTGAAAAAATAATAATTATTTGAAGAAAAATATTTTTGAAGTTATTGTTGGCAATTTAATAATATAAAATTTATTGAACGACGATGTTGAAGAATAAGAAAGAATAATCAAATAGCAGCTTTTAGTTTTGATTTCCATACGACAGTTAAAGTGAAGGGACGGAATTCGATGCCAATTTTTAAATGACATGCTTTGTCCTTTAATAGCCACAGAAGCGTCCGTTTTAAATTCATTTTGTATTTCTTTAAGAACATTATCTTCTTATTCCTTCCTTTTTTTTAATCACAATTAATAACTAAACAATGCCACCAATAAATTCTTTTTGTTTAGTCCATTCCTTAGTAATCATTCCACAAATGTTTCCAAGAAAACTGATAATAATCTAGTCAAACAGTTGGCGCAACACAAGATTTCGATTTCTCTAATTTTTTTATTGCCTCTTTCTTGAAATAATTAGGTATTCTTCACAGACAAAGGAAGAAAAAAATGTTGGACTCACACAACTGAAGAAAATAAGTCTGGCTTAGGAGTCACCATATGATCTTTTCTTTCTTTTTATTGAATCGCACGTAATATCATTTAATATCGCTAATTTCCTCTGACAAATTTTGGACCTCCCTGTAGCTGTAGTTTATAAGCTTTTTTACTTTACCGTAGAGCATAGTTTTATACAGAATTATATGTACCGAATAGGTTACTATACTTTTAATTATATATGTGAAAAGTAGAGGTTTTTATTTCTCCTAATGCTGTGCTATTCTGCTATTATTTGCTGTCTATAGCAACAGTTCCCAATTTTTTTTCGGCTACGGAACCCTAAATAATCAACCTTCTGTCTGCGAAACTCTAACTTTATAAATTAAGTTTAAAGTAATTGGTTTAAGGTTTATTTAAAATATTTAATTCGAGGAAAATGTTTCATCGTTTTGTCATGAATAATCTTAAATTTGGTTTTATGTCAGACAGTTAAATTTGCAGTCCTTGTAAAACTGTAAAGAATTAAAAGAAGCCGAATTAGGGTTTACTTTGAAATGAAAACTTAAAAGAACTGCTGTAAACGTTGAAAATAGTTATTATGGAAACATACTTCTTTATTACGGAATTTAGTTATTTTGATTTGAAAAGCGAGATAGGAATTACTAATGGAATATTTTATGACTGCTTTTTTTTCATAATTTGTTCAATATATTGTTAGAAATTTATATCTTCCTTGCTCACAGGGTGCGTAGCGTTTTTAAAAAGTGTTTAAAGGTGCTTATTCTCGATTTTCGTTTTTTAAAAGCCCTTAAAGGCGCTTTTTTCATTGAATGTTTTTAAAAAGTGCTTAATTTTCCCCCCTTTTTTTTAAATGAGATTTTTCCTCTACCATGTTGATTTTCGCTACGAATTAAAAAGACAGAGTTCACATTGTTCTATTTAACGTTTTCACAATTAATTCAACCCAGATCTATTTCGGCGTATTGTCAGTCCGTAGCGTATGAAAACGCCATTCGTCTTACATGATTCAAAATTTCATAATTTTGCCAAACGTTTTTTTTTTTTTTTTTTTTTTTTTTTTTTTTTTTTTTAACATGACAGTTAAAACAAGATAAAACCGTAAATTGTCAAAAACTTTCCAACCCTGCCTAGTTATGATATTTCTTTAAAGTGCTTGAAAATATTTTTTGAGTACTTGAAAAGTGCTTAAAAGGTGCTTATTTTTTGTTGAATAATTTAGCTACGCACCCTGTGCTCAACATCCTATTATGACATTCTTGCTCAAATCTGCTTCTGCAAGTTCAAGTTTTGCAACTGTTGTTATTGTCGTATGCCATTACGCCAAAAAGGGGTACGCTTCTTCTTGTAGTCAAGTGGCGCCATCTAGGGTCAAGAATTCGAATTTTGCCGCACACATACGGCACAGGCCGTTTATAGGGTGGACCCATTCGTGCATCCATTCATTCATCTACAGATCGTAATTTTCTGTTGAACCAGAGAACGATCAATCTCCAGTTCAGTACCCATAGAGGTAGAATTTGTTATGGGAACATGGAGGACTTTTTGACCCGACAGATTTAACGTGCACCAGTCACCATTTACTACACGGGGAGTGTAGGTATTTTCAAAGTGTTACCATCATTTGTCGCTAAGGTTTTTGAGATAAAATTTGATCGCAAAATTTATTTAATTTTTTTTTTATTACCAACCTGTTAGAAATTTAGAGGATTCCGGAGTGTCTTAGATTTTCTTCTTTCGGGGAAATAAATGAAAAACTTTACTTTTTCTATAAATCATTTGTAAAATGGATTTTACAAAATATTGTGTGGAAAAACCACTGCCCTTCAATAACAAATGAACGCACAAAATTTCAATTTTTCCGAGACATTGCGCATGCACGCACATCTGCCTTCAACCGATTTACCTTTTACCCTTCTGTGATTTAACCACTTGACAAAATCCATTCCCTCCCCCCTTTCCTCTTCACATCTCACCCTGAAGTATAATTTAAAATTTTGAAACAACCCTTTTTCGATGAATAGTTGGGAAAAAAAGTCAAGATTTCGTTCGCATCTCTTCCATTTGAATGGTCTGTTTGCACGCCAGCCTGGGTGGTTGGTTGCAACGAACAATATTTACGAACCCTTCCAACACATTCTTCGATTCGTCATGCTGCGAACTTTTTCAATTTAAAAAACTAAATCCATTGGTGAATGTAATTTAGTAAAGGGTCATTTAAAAAGTTTTGTTTGTTCACTTGCACACCTCGGCGGAAGTGATTCGCTCTGCAGAATATTCTTTCGCTATAACGGTCATTGTTCGTCGTTATAAATTGGAACTCTTTCTTACGGTCTATTAGTTTTTAAGATGTGTTGAATCGTTCAGTTCGAAATGAAACAAATAAAAGAAGCTTATGGGGCGAAAACGGCATATTATTATTGGTGGTGAAGATCTGTGAAGTTCTTTTCACGCTTGCATTCTATAGTTTTTGTTTTTTTTTCGTTATCGTTTATTTAAATAGAATAGTTGAAAGTATTGTAGATGCGTGTGATGCCATAAAGGGATTTCCTAGCTTTTTAAATTTATTTAATTTCTTTTTAATCATTCTTAATCGAATTTTAATTGAATTGAACCAATTATTTAGTTTTTATTATATTTTACAAAAAAAAGCCGATATAAATATTTTATCCTTTTCTTAACTTTCAATGTAACGGCTGACTTTTTTATTTTCTATACAAATGTTAAAACTCATTAATTCACTGTCGCGACTAATTCGAAAATACGATAAAATCTATTTATAACTCTTTCTTCTTTATTTCTTGATGTTGCTCAAATTTCGTAATTTGCCATGTACGAGGGTTGCTATTTATATTTCTGGCCTTGGCAACAGTAAGTGTTGCTAGGCGACCGCAGACGATTTTAATCGAAGGTTTGATATTTTTAAACATAAATTCAGCAGACGATATACCATTATAGCTTCATTTGTGTTGTTGACAGTAAATTGAAAAGTTCTTCTCTTTCAAAAAATGGAATTGAATCGGGAACATTTTCGTGCCATTATTTTTCATAACTTTCGACGTGGATTGTCAAGACAAGAGTGCTTCGATGAACTTAATTCTTTATTCAGCGATAAAGCGCCATCCTACAGCACTGTAAAAAATTGGTCTAACGAATTTAATCGTGGTCGATGTTCGATCCAGGACGAATCCCGTGCAGGTCGTGCAAAATCCGTTGTTGTGCCAAAAAAGATCGATGCTGTGCGTGAACTGATAAAGCAAGATCGTCATGTGAAATACCGTGAGATAGAGGCGTCTTTGGACATTAGTATGACTAGCATCAATGAAGTATATTGCATGAACATTTGAGCGTAAAAAAAATTTGTTCGCGTTGGATCCCGCATAATCTGACAAACGCTCAAAAAAAGGCTCGTGTCGATTGGTGCAAGGAAATGTTGGAAAAATACGTTCAAGGTACATCAAAGGCTGTGTATAACATCTACACAGGTGACGAATCATGGATCTATGAATATGAGCCGGAAACAAAACAGCAATCAACTGTATGGGTCTTCCAAGACGAGGCAAAACCAACAAAAGATGTTCGAGGAAGAAGCGCATCGAAACAAATGATTGCCTGTTTCTTCGGCATTAACGGTCATGTGGCAACAGTGGCGTTAGAGCAACGCAGGACGGTCAATTCTGAATGGTACACGACCATTTGTTTGCCAGAAGTCATCGGAGAAATTCGAAAAAAGCAGAACAGGCTAATCATTCTTCAGCATGACAATGCGAGCTCTCACACATCGACTCAAACAAAGGCATTTCTGACGGAGCGAAAGATCGAACAGATGGGTCATCTGCCGTACAGCCCTGATTTGCCACCCAATGACTTCTTCTTATTCCCACACATCAAAAATAAATTACGTGGACAACGATTTTCGACCCCCGAAGAAGCGGTTGATGCATTCAAAACGCATATTTTGGAGTTACCTCAATCGGACTGGAAGTGCTTTGAAAATTGGTTTAAACGCGTGCAAAAGTGTATTGATCATAATGGCGAATATTTTGAAAAACAATAAAACCAATTTCGATCCTACAAGCTTGTTTTTTCATTATTAGGCCAGAAATATAAATAGCAACCCTCGTAAAATTATATTCTTTGAAATGGTGCAAAAAATTTTATAGATCAAAATTTGTTCGATCATTATTAAAGTAAAATAATTTTAAAAAAAATTTTGCTGAAAGTTATTTTTTTGCATGGAATTATCTTTGGATAAACGAATTTTATAATTGTGTGGCAAATTTTTTCAATTCGCTTTAAAAAAAATTTCGAGACATAGCGAAATACGCAAAAAGTAAAAATAACATTCATTTGGATCGCTCTTCTGAAAGAACTACGGGACCATATTTCCCACGTCCCCTATATTTTAAGGATCAGAAAGCTGAATCCGTCGAAAAAAAGGATGTTTATTCTGAGTACGTTTTTTTGTGTGATTTTGTTACTTAAAATATCATCTGCGCTTATTAATCAGCCTTTTTGACGTCACCCCCTCGAACCATCAAGATTGAGTCTTAGAACGTGAAGATCATTAGATCAAAAGTTATTCGGTCTGTTATTTTTTTTTCCGCACTATACAATACGCAAAATAACGGCCTCCATTTTTTCACTTATCACTTTAAGGGCACGTTAATTTTTTTTCTCTCTATTTTTCAATAGTTTTTGCTTCTTGCCATTTACACAATTGCGAAATTACTAAAATACAACATAGAAAACGGAAAACGTTGTAAAATAACACATTAAATTTCATTGAGGAGCATAGGTCAAAAATTCAAGTTTCGCAACTAATTTAAATTTTTTAAAAATATTCCGGTGTAATCAATAATGAGACGTCGTTAACGGTTTACATTTCCTGAGAGACGATGCGTGCACGTTTCCTTTTCGTGCGGCACGAGTGCCGGTCAAATTTTGATAAATCAAGACCTTCCTAGAAGCAATTTTTGTGTCTTCATGCTATTATTTTAACATGTATTGCGCAGTTTCAGCATGTGATATGAAGCAAATGTTGATATGTTTAAACAACTTACTTAGAGGAACTGATGAATATTTGCTGGTAATATTGATATTAGTAAGAAATTATCAAGGTTCAGATTGCACATTTCTCTTATTGACCTAAACTATATACATTTGAGTTTTTGAAAGAACAAATTAATTTAACTATAAATTAGTATAAAATTAGTATTTCATAAATACTATTATGGCCTTACGTTGAATGTTGTTGTTACGCCTTCAGGTTGTTTAACTAAAATATAAATTATGTAAAATTTATCAAAATACATATTTCCCCGATACCAAATAACCTGCAACACAACTACGGGCGCTGCTGTCATAGCGTCTGGTGATTTTTTTTTTTTTTTTTTTTTTCCATTTCAGATTTTTCTTTCCTAAAAAGATCTGCAAAACTGTAAAAAAAAAAGCTCAAAAGTTAAACTGCAGATATAAAAGTAAAAGAAGCTGGTCGATATTCAATTAATTTTCTTTAATTAGTTGGAGTTTCGGAAAATAAAAAAAATAAATAAATAAACGAGAACATGTTTTAGAGAAGAAAAAATTAAACGAGAGGCATGTCTGGAAAATAAAGTTATTTAATTTCTAAAAACTTTGTTTAATTGGTAACATGCTGTTATACAACAAAAAAAAAATTTAACGACATAATTGTAATTTTTATAAGTTTTGTTAACCTTATGTTTATGTAAATTTTGTTGCAATGTCTATTTAAGAAATAAAATAAAAATAATAATAGAATCTGTCTGATGGTTTTTGGCTCGCAGGGAATTTTTAATTATAAAGATTTTGATGCAGATTGAATATGTAAATTCTGCTACCAACAATATTACAAAAGTTGAGAATTTTGAATTAATTTGCCAATAACAGCAAGCCTTCTATGGTAAATCAAACAAATTTTAGGCAAAGGAGTACGTTTTTGTTTCTCAGTCGCTCCATCTATGGCCAAGAATACGATTCAGCCACACGCAAGTCATGGCCCGTTTTACCGGGAGGGCCCATTCACACTCCATTTATCAACAAGTCGTAATTTTTCACCTGAACCAGAGAACGATCAATCTCCAATTCAGTACCCCCAGAGATATTGACTTGTTATGAGAACTTGGAGGACTTTGGGATTTAACGTGCACCAGTCACCATGTAATACACGGAGATTCTTCGGCTGGAGGAATTCGAACTTACGAACACGAGTCCAACGTCCTACCAACCAGACTATCCCGGCCCTTATTTCGTTTAGATAAAAATTTCATACGAAAAATTTGATTATTTATAAACACTGTTATCTTCTGACGTTTATTACTTTCGGTGGAACTAAGTAAACTAACTAAAATTTCGAATTTACTCATGGTTTAATTTTTATGTTGCTGCCAACCTTCGGATACTAGCTGGTTCATCTTTCAAACGTAATGTACTATAGTAAGGGCTCTTGTTTTCTACAGGCAGCATTATTCTGTGAGTGTTTGACACTCAAAAGTTTTTGGAGTTAGCTAGCACCCGAGCGCAGACCTTTGGTCAAAGATTCTAGTCAATCTAATCACGATTCTAACTTGTTTATTTTATTCCTGTGCTTTATAACCGTTGATGATTCGAATTTATAATTTTTTTAATCTAATATATATAATTCTCTTCCGTGGCTCCCAAATTTTGGCTGTATTTCTTTTCTGCTGGTGGCAACGTTTGCTATGTTTTGTTTACGTTACTATTTCTCTTACACGGCGAATCGACCCATGATTGCCGCTAAAAATGTCACATGCCAAATCTGTATGAGGTGGCTCAACCTATAGCGCTTTTAGAAACGGAAACTGAAATAACCAGAGAGCATCAGCTGCGGCAATCTCATACTATTAAGCTAGGCAGAAGTGAGTAGTCTTTGTCGATAGATCTCTATTTTAGTATTTTGTCGAAAGCGCTTTTTTTCACGAATTTATATATTACGAATTTATTTGACGATTTTTGATTTATATCACGAATTATACTATTGCACATTTCTAATAGGTTTAACGAATTACATGTCATTTATTTGAATTCAGATTTATTTTATAGACTTAGTATTTACTAAAGAGATGTAATTTTTTTTTTTTTTAAAGTTTTTATATGGATTTGAATGATTGTTTTGAATTTTTTTAGAATTTTGTGCATTTGCAATGTACTTAAGTTAGTAGCGAGCGAATCGAGCTTGGTTTGCGAAGCAAACCATATAAGATTGCGTAGCAATTTAGGGGGGTTGGCGAGCGTTAGCGAGTAGGGGGCACAGCCCACTAGTTTGATATAAAAGACTCTAAATCGCATTGTCCCTAAACGAATTTTCCTTTTGACGTATGTCATTTCCATGTCTCAAAATGCTTAAAGTGATTTTCCACCCTTCCTGTATATTGATTCGAAAATTCGATTCATTGCTTCGAATCGTCTATTTTTATTGAATCCTTTTATCGAAGATCATAATTACAAATAGGTGATTCAGTGGTTTTGGGCTCATTGAACGAAGGCTATTCGAGATAATAACAGTACCATTTTAACATTGCGGAATTAATTTTGATATAATAACTGAAGTTTCAATCACAACAGTTTTCATCTGTCTATAGTTCGAATAAAATAAAATCGAATGTTCAGAAATTAAAACTTTCAGTTTTCATTTTGGTGGCGATGCCGTCTCCACCTGTTAATTTTACTCGCAATCAAGTGCAAATTCATCTTCACCTTCGTTCCAATCTCTTATTTATTAACTCATTTTTTTCCGAACTGTAGATCCTAAGTGAAAACTCCAATCTAAGTTATTGTTTTTTTTTCCACACTAGGCGAACTTTTTCTTTCGACACATGCCCAAAAAGTTGATAAAATATTTCAATGACTCAAAATGCTTCTCCAAATTCCCACCAGCGTTGCACCTCGCTCATTGTCTCAAACAAATAGTCAAAGAAAGGGCGTGAAAAGAAACCATCAAAACAATCTTCTCGGATACGACGACAGATTGCGCCATGCCATCTTTCACGCGAGACTTGTATTGCAGAGATCAACACGGTTCGAGAGCTAAAAATAATTTGTGAGTTTTAGGAGGGGTATTTGATGAAACTTTGACTGACATTTCTTACTCTCCTCTTCCATAAATGTGTTTATCTTGTCTACCTCCTTCTGCCTCGTGTGCCTCTTTCTGAGTGATCCGATTGACTGAACTCTGGCATGGATCCAAAGTGAAGACAAGACGGAACAGTTAATCGTTCCTAAGCTTCCAAAATAGTAAGTCCGTTTACAGTGTGTGACTCCCAACCCTTGTAGACAGTCTCCGCAAAAAACAAAGTCTTCTTTTCAGCGATGTTTTCAGAAAAAGAAAATCTGTCGTTGCTTTTGTTTAAACGTTAGGTTGATTCGTGGTCATGCTTAGAGATAAATATGGATTCCGCAACCCTAAGTTGCCTTACACTGTTAGAAGTTAAGCAGCGCAGTGAACTAGCAAATTGCTTGTTTAAAAAACAAAACAAATGCTAGTTACATAAAAACGCTGCAGCAAAAATTTCTAGTAACAGTCTGGATTTTCGATCGTTTTTTCACGTGGTTTTTTCAAATTCCAATTTATTTAATATGATGTTCTTACGGCACGCGAATCTCGAATTAGTTATCACTTTATGACGCTCTCGATTAATGACGATTCCATCGTTAATCCCTATCGTTTTCCGATCATATTTTCGATAGTTTTTTTTTTAAATCTTTTTTTCAGCGATTCCCACATGATTTTTAATTTTCCTTGCTTTAGATACGATAATATTGTGACACCCGAAGTTCGAATTTAAGTAATCTTTTTTTAATGCTCATGATTCACGGCTATTCCGTCGTTTATCCACGTCCTTTTCTAATCGTTCTGACGACTGCTATTTAAGCTATTTTTCGTTTTTACGGGTTTTTTAAGTGGTCAACCATATTCGAATTTCAAATCCAAGTCAACCAATTTCGTGCATCTCAAATTTGAGTAATAATTTTTTGACGAACTCAATTTGCAACGATTACGTCGTAAATCCACCTCGATTTTTTTATCGTTATTTTGTGAGGTTTTTTTTTATCAATTTTTTGGCTCTTTCAACATGGTTTTTAAAATTCTGAGTTTTTAATACTATTTTTTAACACTTGAATTTTGAATTTGAGTAATCACCTTTTGACGTGTTTTATTCGGGATAATTCAATCGTTCATAGACGTCACTTTACGACCATTTTCTCGTCAGTTATTTATTTTTTTACAGTCTTTTTCACATGATTTTTCAATTAGCAATATTTTTAATATAGTGTTATTACGACACGTGAATTTCAAATTTGCCTAATCACTTTTTGATGCTTTCAATTCGCCATTATGCTGTCGTAAATGAACATCATTTTCTAATCGTTTTTTCGACAGTTATTTCAAAAGTCATATTTTTAGCCTTGCATCATTTTTAATATCTCGATATTTTAAATACGATATTATTACTACTGACGTATTCAGAATCGCACATTTGATTTTTTAAACTTTCATACGAGTATAAATATCTAATATTTATCGAATTATACCCTGTTGGTGAACCATAGCATCCCTTAAATATGCTACAACTGTAATATGATGCCGAGTTCAAATATTTTCTTGTATTTCTTAAACTTGATTGCACAAACTTGATTACTTAAATTTCTCTTACTCTGGTTTTAAGCATAAAGTTGCCCAAATTATAATGTTTCGTTTCATTCTTAATTATTGTATTCAGAGTTACATTTTTGCCTCATAATTTGTATATTTTAGATAAATTCTACACTGCTTTCTATGATAAGGGCGGGGGAGACCTTGTCTACCCCTTATTCTTTACTTATGCAATAAGCTATAAGTTATCATCTTTCCACATCATACTTTGTTTGTGTGTTTTAATATGAGAATGAAATCTGATAAAAATTGGTAAAGTTATCGTGTTTGTCGTTTTCAGATAGCTAAAAAAAAGTCTCTCATTATTACACAATACTACTTTTTTCATATTACTATAGTTCAACCTAAAAACGTACTCTCCAATGTTTGAGGTCATAGCAAAATATAATTGAACCATATGTAAAAGAAAATATAGTGAACCATAGAATCCTTCAATTTTGCTGCAACCTTATTATGATACCGAATTCAAACATATTATCGCTTTTCTTAGAATTTATCACACAATATTACATGATCACATATTACTAGAATTCGACCTAAAACCACACCCTACAACATTGGAGGTATTAGCAAAATATAATTTCCAGAGGTAGAAATTTTGAAAACAAATTAGAATTTGTATTCAACTTTATCAGTGTTTAAGGATCTGATTTTTATCAGAATTAAAGGATCTGACCGCTTATCTCTCTGACCTTTTTACATATCTGTTTAAAAAAAATTTATAAAGTGGTGAGCAAAATTATATTAATTCTATTTTGTCAAAATACTAATACATTACCTTTTCTCTAAGAAAAATATTTTCTGAAACTATGGAAATTCCGTAGTAGTTGGAGGGTATAACCTAATTTAAAATAAGATTCAATTTAATACCTCATTAAGATTGCAGGAAATTAGTACGATATTATGGTTTCATGTTGCACCAATTTTTCTTAGGTTGTAATGATATTTCTTCATTTTTTCTTCGTCTTATTCTTCATCTCTTTGGGTCTAACTTAGTTTAGATAGCTGAAATTTGTTTTCCTTTAATCTCGTATTTTTAACTCCTTTCTATTAAGTTTAGTACATCGGAGCTGAGTATGACTCTTATGCCGTTAAACTATATTATTAAATCTAATCCAATTTCTGATTAGCAATAGTATCGTGCCTCTTTAATCGAAAAACTAACTGTTCTTGTGAAACTACTAGGTTCAATACACTTAGTAGCATAAAATGAGAGAGAAATAAAAAGTTAAAAATCTATTTAAGAATCTTAATTTTCCTTTGCCCTGGTTTTAAGCATCAAGTTGCCCAAATAAAAAATTTTCGTTTCATTCTTAAGTATTGTATTCAGATTTACCTTTTAACTTCATAATTTGTAAATTTTAGATAAATTCTACACCGCTTTCTATGATAAGAGGTGTCGTGACTCCTTATCCTTTAGTTGTGCAATAAGCTATACGTTGTAATCTTTCCACATCATAATTTATCTAGTGTTTTAATATGAGTATGAAATCTGATAATAATTGGTAATGTTATCGTGTTTGTCGTTTTCAGATAGCTAAAAAAATCTCTCATTATTAGCAGTACCGGCATTTGTTACACATTATTTATTTTATTAGCTACTGTCAACTGCCCGTATTACTTTACCCACAGGGATTACTTGTCCAATCTTCAGCTAAATTTCCCTAACTCCTCCAATATCACTTTTCAAAACCACTTCAACATTTGACTGAAAAACGAATTTAATAATAAAGCAATATATGATGTGCAATTTGCAAAATCACTTGGTTTTTACTTTTTTCAATTTGCTATACATATATCTTATGAATGTCATAATTTAATTGTCAGGACTCTTTCATGTTACCCTACTTATATGTGAAATACTATCAACGCATTCTTCACTATACATTTTTGGTGTGTAACCCTATCAATATATTCTTTACTACATATTATTGATGTATAACATTATATCCACTATTCCTCACTATACATTACTGATGTGTAACTTTATAAACACATTCTTCCCTGTAAATTTTTAATTTGTAACCCTATCAACTTATTCTGCACTAGACATTATCGAAGTGTAATTCTATCAACATATTCTAAACTATACATTATTTATGTGTAACCGTATCAACATATTCTTCACTATGCATTTTTAATGTGCAACCCTATCCACATAATCTTCACATAAAATAGTGTGTAACCCTTTCAACTGATTTAATATATTTAATCTAATATAAGTAATGAATATTATTTTATGTAACAACTCAAAGGCTTTCAAGATAAAAAAGAGTTTTAAAAAAAATGTTGATGTGATCAATAGCGGCAAAACTACATGTACACTCCTGTATTGCTTATTTATTATTAGATAATGTTCTTAAGATATCAGACTTCTCGAGAGGAAATCTAAATTGCTCTTGAGCGACGAGATTACCGGGAAAAAGCGGTTAATAAATATCAATTTACTCAATTTCTTCTTCTTTTTTTTTAATGATAAGGAGAGTAATGAGGCTTTCCTTCTGCGAAACTTACAGCAACGAAATATCCTTTTATTGATACTGATGCATTAAGTTAAGCTTACGACTCTACTTAAAAATTATTTTTAGTTTTAAGTACACTAACTGTCCCACCTTGAGGCCCTAAGGCGTAACTAGGGCAAGTCATTTTTTCATAAGTTTTTAATTATTAACGTTAGGAAAAAATTGATTAAAAAAATATGGTTTTATGGAAGTAATTAAATTATTAAACTGAAGCAAAAATTTTATTTAATTTAATTTTTCCCATCATTTATCGATTTGATATAAAATTACGTATACTTATTATTGCATACTTACATTTAAAATTATACTATTGTGCTTGAATTTAGAAATAACAGTAGCATTAATAATTCCTACCGTCATGTTTCACTTGCCTGATTACAATAATTCAGCGTCATGAGTGATATCGATTATTTTTATATATCGTGTTATATGGTCAATATTTAACTATAAATTGTGGTATCATTTAGTTTTTACTAATTTACATTAGTTTTAAGTTTTCCAATTTACATTTGTACCCAACTAAAGATGAGAAAAAAAAATTTTTTTAATAAATTGTTTTAAATAATTTTACTTACAATTGTAAACTCTGATCCGAGCATTATTCCTAGACGCGCACAAAAGCTGAGACGGTTGTAGGCAGATCCAGTAATAATAATCATAATTAACAAAAATCATTATTAAGAAAAAACTAACATACTCCCGATAATATCGGATTTAATAATCCTCACAGTACAATCTTATATGATACTTATTGCTACCTTACCTTATTCGATATTTATCGCTGTCGATAATGATCACTATGTTATTGTTCACCCGATATAGTATTCTTTTGATATATCGGGAGAATACACTTTTAAATATCATTGTCACGATATTTAAAAAAAAAATATCAATATTTCACAGTATATCGTCCAGCTCTAACGAACATAGTAAAGGAACAAAAAATCATTAAGAAGAACTATGAAAAAATATTTTTTTTCTTCCTTTTTTTGATCTTGAAAATTCACTTCCTATCTTCATACAACCGATGTTTAAACAAAAGTAAAGTAGCGGAATGGCCTTTTTTTTCAAGTTCACATTCAATAGCTTGTGCCTTGCCTACCCCTTTCATCCACTTGGGGTCGTGATCAGCGGCCCACCCCCATTGTTTTTATCTCGTCACGAAGCCACGCCACTTCTCAGATCTTCTCTCTCTCTCACAGATTGAAGTGAGTAACGGCCGCATCCGGCTCACTAGTTCCCATCTTCGTCTGCAGTTGGACATATCTTGTATTCCAGAGAAATCGTGAACTATTGCTCTTTTTGTTCTTTTATGACTAGTGATTATCGGGTGCTGCGGTCCGTGCGTTTTGTTGACAACTGCACCTTGCTCTGTTTTTTTTATTTTTCATTTGTGAGTGATTGAGAATAGAAGTTGAGTGTTGTCACTAGTAAAGTAGTGCTTGAGGAATATGTTTTTAATTTTTTTCAATGGAATAACGCAGTATGGATAAACTTGTATAAGGTAAGTCTTTTCGATTTGTTCTTTATTATTCCATGGAATCTAAATATAATTTATTTTATTTGGCTATCCGATCTAAGTAGAGGAAAACCCAACATTTAAACTTAATATATTTTACAGGAAAATTTAGCATGAGAAAACGTAGCATCTATATTTTCTGTAGGAGAATCCAACATTCATGTTTTCTTTAGGGAAATCCAGCATTCATATTTTTATAGGAAAACCCAACATTCAGCATTAATATTTTCCATTGAAAAACCCATCATCTACAATTTCTGCACTCAGCATTCATATTTTCTATAGGAAAACCCAACCTCTATATTTTTTTATGTTCCAGTTCTATATTTTCTGTAGAACATTCTATATTTTCTATAGGAAAACCCAACATTCAGCCTTAATATTTTCTATAGTGCTATCTATATTCCAACTATCTATATTTCTATAGTGCTATCTTATATCCGGCATCTATATTTGCTATAGGAAAATCCAGCACTTTTATTTTCCATAGAAATCCCAGCATTCATATTTGATTATTTTCTATAGGAAAATCCAGCATTCATATTTTCTATTGGAAAACGCAACATTTAGTATAAATATTTTCCATAGAAAAATCTATCATCCATAACTTCCGAAGAGATACCCAACATTCATATTTTCTGTAAGAAAACCTTGCATTCATATTTTCTGTAGAAAATATAATGTGGAAAAATAAGTATATTTCGTAGAGCTTATAAACTATTAGTTTCATTAAAACACTATGCATGTTGTCATAGGGAGGAAGACTAATTTGTTATGTGTTATAAAATATTATTGTTATTGTAAAAATTGCCCTAACTTCTGAATTTTCACCAAATGGTTTACTTTAATTTGCATTCTTATAAAAAGCATTTTTTTATATTTTATTTTTAAACATCGGGATACTATACTTTTACTAATTAATTTAATAATTGTTATTTGTAACTGACAATTTTTGTAAATCATTTTTACTGTTTATCAATATTTTGTGGCAATTCAAAATTTCAACATGAAAAATTTCGAAAGATTTTTTTTTTTGCAACAAAAATAAATGGATGATTTCAAATTGTTTTCAATTTAATATGAAGTATATAGATTGAATATATTCTAAAACTCAAGCGATTATTGTGGATCAAATATTCGTTGATGGTCACTAACTAGTCATGGATTTGTCTACAAATCTGACTAAGACCACATAATTGTTGTTAATTAAATAAAATCATTTTAAATAATATTTTAAAATTAGTTTATTTTTTAAATAAATAATTTCATTTCATTGTATATAAACTTAAACTAAAATCAAAGCATACCAAATTCACAAATTTTCTTAGTGAAAAAAAGGAGAAATTACAATGTAAAAAAAAGTTAAAAAGATGTTAAGAAGTTGGCTATGGTGATATGAAAAACTTTAATTTATCATTTTATGTGATGATGCAGGTATATTTCAATATTTCAGAAGCTTGAATTCTGTATTATATTTATAATAAATAATTAATTATGTAATGCTTTTTTGCTTCATAAAATTTATTACTTATACTAATTCTTGTAGTCTATACGAATTGGAGAAGGTGGAAGAATAATATTAAAACAATGTGAAAGTAGCGTTTTTGTTTCATAAGTAGCGTAAGAATTATAAATGAATCTAATTCTAATTTCGAAATCATCAGCTGAAAAACCAAGTCGATACAATGTTAATTTACCATATAATTTCTTTTACCAGGCAATCAAAATTTATTAGATTTACCTTGGAAAACAGCATACATTGTAACATAATATTCCTAAATCATAAATAAATGTTATTCCTTTTTTTTTTGTTTTTTTTTTTTTTTGTTTCAATGTGAAAAAATTACAAATGATCTTTTGAAAATATGGTCAAATTTTAATATGATAATGTGTTGTTTGTTCTTATTTTATAATATGTATTTCGTACAACTTATAACAAAAAAAGATTACTCAAAATAAAAAATAATAATTACATTGAATAATTTTTATTTTTCTTTTTTTCAAATTAAATCTTTTTTGCTTGATTTCAAAATCTCTGTTGTGTAGCAAAATAACTTTTTTTATAAATAATAAAATATATTTTTTGACAAAAAATTTTAAGTCTAACTATGAAAGATTTTATAATAACAATTTAACTTTTCAGTGTATTCAACTGAGCTACTTGAAAAGATTTAAATTTTATATGAAGAAGGTTACATTTACGAACAAATAGAAAGAAAATAAAAAATTCGGAAATCAAGTATAACAGATAACGTTGGGTTGCCATACCACGAGAGAAACTTTTCATCACAATTTTTTCCCCCACCTTTATAACTAATTTAAAGTATACAAAAAGTGAGTTCAGACAAACATGGAGTAAGCCTTGAAGTATCAAACACTGGAAAGAAATTTTTTTAAAAATTAAAATGAAAATAAATTATGAGAAGATCCAATAGTTTGGAATGAAATTAAAATGAAAATAAATTATGAGAAGATCCAATAGTTTGGAATGAAATTAAAATAAAAATAAATTATGAGAAGATCCAATAGTTTGGAATGAAATTAAAATGAAAATAAATTATGAGAAGATCCAATAATTTGAAATGAAATTTAAAATGAAAATAAATTATGAGAAGATCCAAAAATAAACTTTATGGCTTACTCTGGTTTGCCTGAACTTATGTCTTTTATACTTTAAATTTTAAATTAGTTATGAAGGAAAAAGAGAATTTACGAGGAAAAGTTTCTCCCGTGTGGTATGGCGTTCTATTAAGAACTATGAGAACCTAGCTTACAAAATTAATAAAAGAAAGTTTCTTTTATATTTAAAAAAAATAAATAAATAAATAAAAAAAAATCAGGCTGGCAAATATGTCTTCTACCGATTGACCAAAAACTTTTGCACGCTAGTTAGCAATTTATATTAAGTAGTACCTGTATCAAGAAACGGAAGAAGAAAAAAATGGTCAAAGGAAGCGACTCTTTCTTAAATATTTACCGCAGCCGCCACCTCCTGTCGGTATGTTTTCCCGTCATTTAGAGACGACTGTTTTACCGTTCCGCCAATTTCGGTAATTGGTTACGGCTACGAAAGGGGGGGCACACACTTCAACTTCAGAAGAAAGGAAACTGAAAATGAAAGTTTTCAGAAAAGTTTCCACTTCTCTAGAGTGGACTTTATTTTTGGAAACTCCCACGCTTCAGCAAAGGTTGGTGAGTGTACTACAGTGCTTTGGGGATCTTTTTATTATGTTTCGCCAGCTCAGTTCCTGTAGGTTGCTTCTTTTTTCTTTTCTTTTCTTCACTCTCTTTCTGTCTTTCATTTGAAGAAACAGTCTTGTGTTGTTTGTGACTGTCGCGAATTTATCACTTGGTAACTTGTTGACTAATCTGGTTTAAACGACAAATGACTTCATTGTTTGTTTTCGGTGGGATAAAAGACGTGAGAACGATGATTGCTTCTGTCATGAGTTTTGTGTTTCATTACCGCAGCTTTTTATTATTGATATAGAGTAAAGTTAGATCGTTTGTGAATTGACCTCCATTCTAGCAGATGGTTCATTTGAATTTTTTTTTTTTTAAATGTTCATTTGTTATTTGTTTACAAACATAAAAACCGTCTTGGTGGTTAATAGCAGAGGTTTCCAATTTTTTCGGCTATATTACCCTAAATGATCGACCCTCTCTCCGCGGAATCCTGATGTTATGAACGAAGTTTTCTTCATTTAATAATACTCTTAAGCGGACTTCATTATTGTTTTGTTAATTGAAGAAACCCTTCCCATTAAACGAAAGACAAATGTAAATGGAACCGTGTCTTAACGATCAGTCCACTGCGGGACGAATTATTGATTGGATCTCAGTATAAATATAGATTTCAAAAAGTATTACTGGTTTAAAAAAAGTTCTAACTCTTGGAACCACTTTAGCCCTTTTACGGAACCCTATGGTTCCATGGAACAGCATTTGGGAACCGTTGGCTTATGCCTATACCAGTATAAATTTTTGAGCGTTTTGAACTATAATGTGGTTCAAATTTGCTACCACCATAATGAGGTGAATAGTTGCCGTTGGAAAGATTTTTCTAAGTGCTCGTAAAATAATGTTGATGATAGTGAAAAGGAGCCAATTCTTAACCAAAGACCAAAAAAGGGAATTATATTGGACATGCTCGAATCACCTGACGTCCTCTGGTCAGAGAGGAATCAAATAAAATGAGAAGAGAAAAAATAAAAGATCATACTTCCTAATAAAAATTTTTATAATTTGTTCAATGTTAATTTTAATGATTCATTTTGAAGAATAACAATATAATAAATACCAATAACAGAATTAAATTTATAATAAATAGAATTAAAATAATAATAAATAGAATTGAATTAATAATAAATAGGATTCAATTAATAATAATAGAATTAAATTAATAAATAGAATTAAATTATTAACGGAATTAAATAAGGATGTGGTTACTCGTAATTTTAATAATTAATTTAATTCATTTATATCGTAATTTTTTTCTTCTCCGAATAATTTTTTTAAAAGGATTTAGTCATTGAAAGGTAAATATTTTTGGGATATTTTGAAACTTTTTGCATCAGTATTCGAAGAAGGTTTATTATATGCTAAAATAAAATTTAGTCGATTTTTTTAGGCTACATAATGTGAATCACAAAGTTAGCAAAATATTCTCTTTATGCCTCAGAAAACCGTTTTTTTTTTATTTTTTTTTTTTTATTATTATTATTTTTTTTTTTTTTTTTTATTTTTTTTTTTTAAATTTTCTTTACCATTTTGAATGAAGTTGTATTTAGTACATTAAAAAAGAATCGTACAAATATATTTAGTAAAATATTTAGAAATCTATGTTGAAATTTAACAAAGAAATTAACCTTTAAAAAGAGTATTAAATCACTCTACTCCTTTTTACAATACATTTTTAAAAAAATTATTTCCCTTGCGAATTGTATTTTTGTATTTTTTCTGACAAGGTTTTTATTGGATCGTTAAGTGGCGCTATTGTAGCCCTTACTTTTGTTTCTAAAGCAGCATTAGAACCTGGGAATAAAATTTAAGTGGAATTTCGTGATCCGTTTCGGTACATGAATCTCAGCCGAAATATAATGATGACAGATGAAGTCCGTTTAGAACATATTGTATAAAAATATTCTCTTTATAGTTTACTTTTCTTATTTTAAATCCGTTGAATTGAAAGTGTAGTTACTTGTACACTTGTAGTTTGCAACATTGATAGGTAGAAAGAAACAAAAGATAGTGAGGAGGGGGGGGGGAAAGAGCGTCAAACTAAAAAGTAGAATCGACTGATCATTATTGCATTTTTCGGGTGTTAGAAAGGGTTTTATACTTTCTCCAACGATCGTTTTAATTGTTATTGACTGGATTATGATGAGAGTATCATAGAATAAAAGGGGTATGAGATGGAATCTTGTTGAATATCTTTCTCACCTTGATTTTGCAGATCTCTCAGAGGTATAGAGGTATTTGTTATCGATGGAGGACCTTGTGACCCTGCAGATTTAATGTTCACCGGTCATCATTTACTACACGCCGTCGTTAGGCTGGATTAGAACTTTTTTTTCTCAGGAATGTTAGTCCAGCCAGGGGTCTGTTTAGAAGAAATTTGGG
The DNA here is from genome assembly GCF_982258835.1 of Parasteatoda tepidariorum. Classification (NCBI taxonomy): domain Eukaryota; kingdom Metazoa; phylum Arthropoda; class Arachnida; order Araneae; family Theridiidae; genus Parasteatoda; species Parasteatoda tepidariorum. Next base: position 22,530,507 of record NC_141760.1, on the reverse strand, counting down.
TCCGTTAACGGACCCTTCACAAAATATCTTTTCATAAAAACGGACCCTTCACAAAATATTTTAACTTAAAAACGGACCCTTCACAAAATATTTTAACTTAAAAACGGACCCTTCACAAAATGATTTTTCTTTTAATCGGATCCTTCACAAATTTTTTTATCTTTATTATTATTTTGTTAATCGAATAAACCCTTTCCAGGGCAAAAAACAAGAAAGATGGATGTAAACGAATTAAGTTTTGTCTTCGGCAGACGATTCTTCCATTATTCGTCCGAAATTAATATTCTGCGTTCAGCAGTATAAGCTAAATACCAAATATTTGTATGTTGCATCTCTAATTTAGAAGCAGCAATTGTTGTTTATTTTTTAAAATTTAAGTTTTTTAATTATAATTTTACAGTGTTGAGCATAATCTTGTATGTCTTTGCAATTTAAAAACTCCTTGAAAATTTTTTTTTTTTTTTTTTTTTTTTTTTTTTGCAATAGCGGACCCTATTTGCACAAATTCATAAAAGCGGACCCTGGTTGAAAGAATGTGAGTAATTTTTTCACAATTTCACGAAAAACGGACCTTTCACAAAATGTCTGGACAGACCCCTGCCAGCGCCCTACCAACCAGGCTATCCCGGCCAATAATAGTTTGAAAATTAAATTTTATGTTGGACTGTTGAAATCGCGGGTCTTTACTTGTCTAGTTCTGAATTAAATTGAATAAATCACGACGAATTATTTGTTTTCATTGAAGTAATCACGAACAAGAACTGTTGTAGACGTTGAAAATAGTTACCGAGAAAACATATTTCTTGGCTATACAATTCGGTTAGTGTATTTGAAAACATCGAAGGGAAATATTACTGTCATTTTTTATAAATGCATATTTCTTTCATATAATATTCAAAGTATTGTTATCAGAATAAACGTAAAATTGTAATTTTTTCCATTGGCATTTTATTCAAATATTATCTTAAAAATGACCGAAATATTAGGTAAACAATGAATTAATTGATATTGAATGATTTCTATATAAATGCAGCTTTCAGAAATCATAACTGGGTGGAAAAAAATTCCGAAATCTCGAAGTCTCAATGATCCTGCCACGAAACCCTTGGGTTCCTTGGAACATCTTTTGGGAACCACTGTTCTTACAGGAAATTGTACTCTCTAGCGATTTTTTGGAATATATATTGGGAATTTTTTTCAACGAGATAATGGAATAAATCATAATTCTTAAAAGGATCTTACCTTATACAACATGTAAACTATAAAAATAATGCTTTTTTCTAATAACGGATGTAAAGATTTTCTGTAAAAAGATTTTTTTCCAAGCTGAACCAGTAACATTTTTAAATTAAGCTAAATAATTTTTTTTACTATCTACAAAAAAAGCTACAGAAATACCAAAATCCGTAGGATTTTTTTTAATATGCTAATCTTTACTAGAAGGACGCGCTTCCCCCCCAGTGGCGTAGCTACCTAGGGGCTAGGCGGGGCAGTGCCCCGGGGCCCTCAAGGTCAGGGGGCCCTCGAATCCTTACCAGAAATCTCGATCGAACTGAATTTTTGGAAATTTCTCCCATTTTCAAAATAAATATGAAAGGTTGCAACCCCACTTTAATCATGACAACTCAGTTGAGAGAAAATCGAAAGTTATGCCTAGGGAATTCCCCTAAACTCTTTCTGTAGGCTGGCAGTGTTGTCAATTTGACGGATAGTGATATGTGCGTTTTATTATTCATCGATGTGTTAAAGTTAAGATTTTTTTTTCGAGAACGGTTAAAAAATTAATGCTGTATCAGGAGTAAGTAAGCTAATGTCAATAAACTTTTTTGTACTGGTCAATATAGTGGTTCAATTTTATTTGATTTTACCACTTATATTAATGTCCGTTAAGTCAATAAATCGTGTCAAGTCTATAGATTTCGGCTACAGCTCATTGTATAACGCGAAATATCGTGAAAAAATGCAAGTCACCTGCAGTAGGTACATTAATTCAGTTCCGTGGGCAGGAGATCGTTCATGGTCTCTGTAATGCCTTTCCTTTCCAATAAATAAACAGACCAGATTTTTAAAACAATAAAACTTTACTTTATTTAAAAACAAAAGAAATAGGCATTGTTTTCCAGTAAGAGCTTCCAGCTCTTAGAATACCAAGGGAGACCCTCTCCCGATTATATCAAACATTTTTTTTTTTTTTATATTTCCAATGATCTGCACAATCGGTCTTGCCGATAAGCAGACCTAGTGCATTCTCCAGAGGTGGTATCCACTCTTTCAGGACCACCATAATGGGTGAGATACCGTTGGTCATGTTAATTTGGACGTCTAGTTTCTGCCACACTAGATGGCAGCACCGAGACTCTAGTTGGATGATAAAGTGCACTAGGATTTTAATTTTGCCGGAAATGCCTAGAGCCAATAAGGCACTCCAGGGATCTTTTACATGCCGCATAATCATACGACATGGCCGCTGAGGACTTTCTGCATCCCGAAAATCCGGTGTCTAGGCCGGGGATCGAACCCGCAGACTTGGGCTCAGAAGGCCGACGACAAACCAACTGCGCCACCCAGCCACCTATATCAAACATACATCTACCTTTCTCTCTCTCGCATGCCTCCGACGGGATGACAAAATGCGCCAACGACACTTGTAGCGTATCATTGTGTTTCTCTTTCCTTTTATTTTACTTTTAACGTCGTCAGTGAACAGTGAGTACCTACCTACTCGAGCACAATCTTATATTGTATTGTTTAAATAAATTAGAAAACTAAAATTATGGATAAAAAGAAGAAACCCAGTGGTGCATTTAAACGCAAACAACGCCAAGAAAGAGAAGCTAGTAAACAAAAATTGCCCAAAATTGTCAAGGTTTTTAGTCAGCCTTCTGCAAGTACATCTCGCCAAAATATTTCTATTGATAGTGACTCAAATAATGTGGTAACTGCAGTGTTGGTTGAGAAGCCTTCTAAAGAAGATTCGACAATTATTGCAGTTGGAGATACCTCCGCCGCCAATCATGTGAACGTGGATGATGTTTGCATGACACACATAAGAGCGGAGGGTTTGGAGGAACCACAGACCTCTACATTTTTCGAAAATGTGTACGACAAATCTTCTTATGACTTGGGAAACTTCACGAACAAGATATTAAGTGATAACGAAAAACGTCAAATTCTTGATATGGGGCCTTTACAGCCTTCAGGACCTTTTCCAACAGACATCAACCAGAACAATAGGTGTTTTTCAAAATCGTACTACGTTTCGTGCTCTAAATATGGGCCAGTTAATCGATTTTGGTTGTGTTATTCCAAAATACTAGACGCTGCCTATTGTCAACCCTGTTGGTTATTTGCTTCACAAAGGAATAATGTTTGGTGTACGGGAATTCGAGATTGGAACCATTTATCAGAAAGAATTAAACAACACAGTTGCTCAAGTGGTCATTCGATTCGGAAGCATGTGCTGTGTATGAATTTTGGAGAAAAAAAAACGATACTAATACTATCAACAAGGAACTTGAAAATGAAATTCGCAAAGAAGCATCACTTTGGAAAATGGTTCTTCAAAGGTTATTCGATATCATACTTACCCTAGCAAAGAGTTCTTTGGCTTTGAGAGGACATCAAGAAGACTTAAGTCAGAAAGGATACCACGGAAATTTTCTGTCCTTTGTAGAGCTTGTCGCCCGATATGATCACATTTTGCGGCAAGTTTTGGATATGCCCAAAGGTAATAATAATTATTTCTAAGTTTTTTTATCGTTTTATTTTGTTTATAATTATTAACTGTTTAATATCAGGACTTTTTTGAAATTGTGTTTTTTTATGTTTTTAGGATCTACAAGATATCTGAGTGCAACAATTCAAAATGAAATGATTGAGAGCTTGGGGACCAAACTCGAAACCCATCTACTAGAACAAATTAGAGCGTCACCGTTTTTTGCCATCATAATGGATACAACACAGGACAACACATCGAAGGTAGATCAGCTAAGCATTGTTGTGAGGTATGCAGTAATAACCAGATCGGAAAATGGACAGCCAATTGATATAGAAGTAAAATAAATGATTCTAGACTTTTATGCAGCCATCAAACATGGCGCAGTAGATTTAGTCAACCAAGTGACAACATTATTTATCGACAAAAATATTGATTTAAAAAAATGTGTGGGGCAAGGCTATGATGGAGTCAGTGTGATAAGGATGTGTATAATGGTGTACAAAAACATATTAAGGATATCCAGTCTAACGCAGAGTACGTACATTGTGCCACTCATAATTTAAATTTGGTGATAAATCATGCCGTTAGCAGTTGTGTGGAAATACAGATTTTTCGCAACGTTGCAAGATTTGTATAACTTTTTCGGAAACAGCATCAACCGTTGAGATCTACTGTCAAAATTCACTGGCGAATCGGACACCACTCTAAAAAAACTAAATCCGACTAGATGGTCCAGTAGGGTCAATACGATATCTGCAATAAAACTTCGTTATTTTGATATTATCAAAGCATTATCAGAAATAGTTCTAAAGAGTCCTAATAAAGATGAGCGTAGTGAAGCAAAGAGTATTAAAACAAAAATGCTAAATTTCGAGTTCGTGTTGCTTTGCGAATTCATGCACAGTGTATTGAACGACATCAATTATGCATCCAAAACTTTACAAAAATGCGACATCAATTTGGGCGAGGCGAGTAAAGTTTTAGCAGAGACCAAAGCAAAGTTGCAAATTTATAGAAATGATTTCGAATTATTCAAGTGCAAAGCCAGTGAAACTGCAAGAAAATATGGTATTGATACCCATTTTCAAGAAAAAAGGCAAAGAAAAGTTAAAAAACATTTTGATGAATTAGCTGCTGATCACCGATTTCCAAACCGAGAAAAAATATTTAAAATTGAGATTTTCAATAATGTACTAGATACAGTAATATCTCAATTAGATACACGTTTTATTGGTATGAGTGCAGTCTGTCATATATTCGATTTTCTAACACCAACATTTTTATTACATGTTGATGAAGCAACTTTATTACAAAAGAGTGACGAATTCCAAAGAAAATATTCAGATATAATAGGCCCTAATTTTTCACTTCAATTTATTAATATTTACCGCCTACTTTTACCTCAACTAACTCAAGCACGGACTGTTCACCAATTATGTAAGGAAATAATGAGCGAATATGGAGTGCTAGAATGCGACCTAACGGAAGTATTTACAGCAATGTTGTTATTCTTTACAATTCCTGTCACTTCTGAAGCAGCTGAAAGGTCACTTAGCAAATTAAAAATAATAAAAAATTATTTAAGAAATAATATGGGCCAAATTCGACTCCGACATTTATCGCTAATAGCAAAATTGAAAACAAAAGCACATCAAGCCTGGATTTAAACGAAGTCATTGATACTTTTGCGAAAACTAAAGCTAGGAAAAAATTGTAAATATAATTGTTATTTAGTCAGTTGGTAGGCCCGACCTTTATATAATAAACCCTTGAATCTTCTCTATTTCGTTTTATTAGCCAAACCTACACCAAGTATTAATTGTAATTTACGTTGTTACTGTTTAATATTTTTATTACCTGCCCTGCAGTGCACAAAAAAGAGCTTAAGTAGCTTAGCATTTTTAAAGTATTGGTATATTTCATATTTTTATTTGATGAAACCTAATCAGTTTACATAGCCTTGGGGTCCCATTTTTTAATTTGCCCCAGGGCCCTTGGTTACCTAGCTACGCCACTGTTCCCCCCCCCTTTTTTTTTTAATAGCCAAAGATAAGGAATAGAATAAAAAATTCAATAAAATTAAAACAACCATACAAACCTCTAGAAATAATAATAATATTTTAAATATGCTATTTTAATTTAAAGTTAATTGGTCAGAGTAATTAGGGCCGACTTGAGTTTCCAGAATGATGGTTTTAAGTATTCTGAACGCATGCGGTGAACTACACTACGCAATAATTCCAGTTTCGATTATAGGTATTTTTCTTACTCAAAAGCTTTCTATTTTAGCGTTTTAATCATTTCATCAAACAGGTATAAATGCACCTATTAAGTTTTTAAGCATAAAAGAAAAAAAAAGATTATTTCAAATTCTTAAAATTTTTAAACTCTTTAATCTTCCTCTTAAACTTAAAGAATCGATTTTTCTTTCTTTTATTTATTAAAGGTTTTGGAAAGTTATATCAAACTATCAATAGCATAAAAATAATAGTTTTCTAAAAGGATTTAAACACTAAGACTGTAGTTAGCATACTTTCTTAAAATTCGAATAAATAAAATAAAAGTATATTTTGTATAAGTCCATTCAAACCTAGATGGAATTCTAATCGAAGCAATGAAGAACTATTGATTTTTACATTTTGTAATACTATGTTATTTATCTCTTATTCCAATTCGCGAGTGCCCTATGCCTTTTCTGAATTCTTTTGTGTTTCTACATTAGGCGGTAAATTGCAAAGAGCTCTTCAAGAATTTTATGTGAAACCCCAAGTTAAAGGCCGTCCGACTGTCTCTTTCTTTTATCGACCATTTTTGTTGGCGCCGTCCTCTTTTGATTCTTTGCCTACTTTTGCGGATCAAAAAGCCTCTCAACAACTTTTCTTTTATCATTGATTGGCTTTTAACCAAAGCATCCTTATCTTAAATGCATGTTTCTCGGTGTCTCGACTAGGGTCAGGATATGATACGTAAAAAACCGGGTCAATTGCCAGATAATAAGTTAATATTTTCTATAAATTACGTGCGTTATTACCTTTAGGCAATATTTAATAAAGGTTGTTAAAAATATATATATCGATGTATTTCATTTTTTTTAAAGGCATTTATTTTATTATAGTTCTAAACACCGTCCAAACTGGCTATATTATTTTATAATTAAGCCTCGTGATTTTTATTTTATTTTGCGTGAATTGTCTTGGAAGGTTTTATGTTCTTTGTAAATTTCGAATACTTGTGTAATTCTAGCACGCGAAGGATATAGTCAGAAATGAAGAACTTAGAACATTGTATGTTCTCTCTAAATTTCAGAATGAAGAACTTAGAACATAGTATGTTCTCTTTAAATTTCGAATACTTGTATAATTCTAGCACGCGAAGGAAACAGAAGTGAAGAACTTAGAACATTGATTCTATGTGCCATTTTGAGGAAAAAAATATAGATTTAAGTTTGTTTTAACCGTACAAAATTAATTTATTCTGCCAAGTCTTTAAATTTGGCAGATCACAGTGAATAAACACACTGAATGCAAAATTTTGAGAATTTTCAGAGTGGAAGATGGTTGAAAATGCATTTAGCTAATACTATTAGACGATGAATAACCTGCAAAAGCCTCCCATCCTTTGGCATCATATAAAAACGCCAAAGAACGAGAGTGCTATGACACTAACAATTTAAATAAGTGTTAAAAATTATAATCGTAGTTTTAGAGTAGTGTAGATTTCGCCAATTGTTGACTTCAGCACCAAGAATCGTCTTAACTTCGAAGCCAATTTTCTAAAATGTCACTTGGAACTTTTATTCACTCAACGCTTCAATTGTAGAATGAGCGCTTGTTCTTTGTATATAGCACAGAAGCCTATAACGTAAAATTTACGCACAGCATTAGCCAGAAAACAAATTTGGTTCTCTACTAGTTCCTGGAGTTTTTGCAGTACCTACGTACGGGAACGTGTGGAATGCTACGGGAGAATGCGAAATCTCTCCATTGTTAACTAGACTTGGACTTTAGTTTTTCTCTTTTGAACATAGACTGTGTATAAAATTTATCCCGATTTTGGAAGAAAAAAAATTTCGAAAGTGTGGGAAAGAAGTAGATTAATTCGCTTTCTCTTTTCGTTTTGTAGTATAGGTAAGATGACAAAGAAGTTTTTTTTTTTAAAAAAAAGAAAGAAAAAAAAATCTTTTACAGAGATACTATTACAATCATTTCTCCTCTATGTATTAAAATATCTTATAGTTTCTACGTACCACTTGAGCTGAAAATCAGGTATAGTTTTTTATCAGCAGTAACTACAAAATATTTGCAATTATAAATAGATAAATAAATTATAAAAGAATAACTGATCAAAATGTTTAACTACTAAAAATTAAAAATGAAGAAATAAAAATTGCAGATTAAAAAAAAAACACGTTTTTTATAAGTTTAAATCCAGTTGAATGTCGTTTAGGAATACAAGTGTAGGGTTAAATTACTTTAAACGTTATTTATTTATTTTTTTTTTTAACCTTTAAACATTTTTTAATAAACTGCACCTATTTATGGAATATCTTAAAATATTCAGAATACCGATAAAGGATTGCATGTTGACCATGATTTGTGCATCTCTGATTCATGACCTAGCATTTTCTTTCATACATCACATTTTATTTTCCCAGAAAATCAAAATTGCTCCGTGATTTCACGATCTCTCGGTATTTCGTTGCGAAATCATTCCTATTTGAACAGCAGGCAGTAAATGCATCATAAATTCATAAATTACACCATTAAACACTGATATATTTTTGGAAACATCTAAGGGAGTGCCATTGAACTTATTCTCGCCGAGAGGCCCATCCCCCATGTTCAGAATATGACTTCTTGTCAAATTTTTTTATTCTTTCTTCAATTGAAACACATATCTTGGGCCAGTTAAGAAATCGTTCTCTTCCTGTTTCAATTTGACGCTTTGACCTCCACAGCAACTTTTTCTCGTCTATCTTCATTTCTTGTAATTAACGTACCTTTCGAATTTTGTTTTGTTATACAAGGACAAACACCTTTGTTTCTAAAAATACAAAGGGTATGGCCCTCGAATTTTATTCTGAAAGCTAGAAGGAATTGTTCTTGAGATTTTTTTGAATTTATTGTTAAGTAGCATTAAAAGTGTAAATAAGATATGTCAAACCCTGTTTTCCCTATGGGTGCCAAGCTGTAGGTTTGATAACGCTACGGACCAAGATGCAAATTTAATAAATTAATGATAAAAAAATTAGTTTTAATATTCAGTCATGTAATTTTAATTTTAATAAATTGTAACTTTAAACCAGATGCAAAACACAACCTTCTTGCATACAAAATCCATTGTTGATAAGAAAATTAATGTATATTTTAATGTTAAATTTTAGGGACAAATTTTACGTGTTTTAGTAAATAGGATGATTTTGAAATACATTAAATAATTTGGTCTACAAATTCATTGTAATTAAGATCATTGGTCTTGGTAATATAATTTTTTTGAAAGATGTCATTGATATTTGCTTATAGTACTTAACAAAACACAGATTAAAAGCGTTCACAGGTTGTGTGTAAGTCATGACCATAAATTTTTGAGATATTCCTCGGTGCAAATAAATTGAATTTCGAATTTCATGTGTGATTTTTTCTTCTTATTAAATATTCATCTGATCTAACCCGTATAAATGAAGGGTTTTGCAATATTATAATACACATTTTATGTATCGCACCACGACAAGAAAAGTGTCCTCACTCTAAAATGCAGCATTTGAGAAGAATATGATAACCCTTATTCTGAATTAGACTCAAAACTGACACAACTGCTCTCAGCTGGATAAATTGCGAGTTAGAGATGTGATACTTTTTGAGCTAGATGGGAAACTTCATGTATATTTTTTATTGACATAACCTCAAAATTTCTGTTTTTCGCCACTTTTCTTGCCAGGGTGCGTATTATATTACAAGTATAATGCACATTTACAATATTATTATACACGTTTTAGATGTTTTTACGAGAGTATTTTTTATTGAGAAATACCATTATTTCCACGAAGACTATGTTTCTGTGTATCGTGCTGTAGTGTAGAGAGAATTTTGGAAAATTTGTAAAGTATATATATGGGAATACTTCGGAGAATTAAATGTAAAAATGTCAAATTTGGAAAAAGTGTGACATATCTAAATATTACTCATAAGTTCTTATATTGAGATGATTGTTTCTGTGAAATTTTTCTAATCTTTTATCCCATCTAAAGTTTATTAATAAATTAATTAATGATTATAATATTTCAGTTAAACTATTTTAAGGTGACATTTAAAAAAAAATTTCATTTTTATCCTTGGAATTTTCTGATTAAACTTTACCAGTTGGTGAGCCATATTTGCGCACGTGGGCCTCTTTTTAAAAATGTCTAAAATAAAATTTTCGAATACTTCAGAGGTAACGAAGCACAGTGCGCAAAAAAAAAAAAAAAAAAAAAAAAAAAAAAAAAAAGAGAGAGAGAGAAAGACTATTATCTTGAATAACTTTTGATTTAATGATCGAGTCATCATGTTCTATCTCAATGGTTCGAGGTTGGTGACCTCAAATATATTAATTAATTAGTGCAAGCAATATTTTATGTTTCAAAACCAGACACAAAGACGTTCTTTCACTAAATAAAAACTTTTTTTTCGACGAATTCAGTTTTCTCATAAAATATAGATGGTAGTCACAATCAGGGAAATAGGGTCGTCCCAATAATCTGGTTCGAAAACCAGAACTAAGTTAAATTTTTACCTTAAATATTAATGATTCATTAATGTTAATTTTGCTCTTTACGTATTTCGCCATATCTCGAGAACATTTTAAGCGAATTGCAAAATTTTTGCGCACAGTTATAAAATTCGTTTATCCAATGATAATTCCATGCAAAAAATAACTTTTAGTAAATATTTATACTTTTATTTAATAGCAGTCGAAAAAGTTGGGAAATGTAAGGTACACAGTTTTTTGAATCATTTTAACGAATGTATTTTACATGGCAAAATACAACATTTGAGCAAAATCGGTCGAGTAGTTCCGGAGACCGAATTTTTTTTTAAAAAAAGACTCTTTTTAAAATTCGATTTCTCAGAAATATTTTACCGATGTAGCTTGCATTTTGTATTCTGCCATGTAAGATTACATTTTTTAAAATGATGTAAAAATTTTAAACCATACAATTCAAATTTTTTTCGACTATTATCTATTTAAATAAAGAAGAACAATAAATATTTACTATAATTTATTCTTTGCTTAGAAGTATCGTTGGATAAACAAATATTACAATTGTGTTTAAAAAAATTCTAATTCGCTTAAAAAGTTATCGAGATATGACAAAATACTCAAAAAGTAAAATAATTATGAAGGGGCCATAACTTTGGATCGCTCTCCTGACCAAACTATAGGAACCATATTTCCCAGATTGCGGCTACTCCCTATAATTTAATGATCAGAAGTCCAAATCGGTCGAAGAAAAGGTATGTTTACTCAGAGAAATACGTTTTTGTGTCTGATTTCGTAACTTAAAACATCACCTTTTCTTTTCTTCTTTTTTAAAAATAATAATAATAATAATAATAATTTGATATTTAACCTGCTTCTGATAGTCTCTTTTTAGGGACGTTCTGAAATTATATAAGTTGGACGCGAATTATTTTAACATTATTTTTGACATAAATTAATTTTTTTTCAGTGACAGATCTTATCAAACGTTTTCGTTGAGAATATATAACCTTCTTTTATTTATCATATTAAATTATGTACACTTGAAGGTAGTTTTTTTTCTTCGCAAGTTATAGAAGAAAAATTTTATGCCTGTTTATTTATCTATGATTAATTAATATTCAAACAAATAATATTACTAAGGCAATTGTCTTAGTCGGAAGATTTTCATATCGGTTTCTAAGCCAAAATAATAACAGCTTTTTTGCAACTTTTTGTGTTCAGATTATATTTTGTGTTGAGTTACGAAGAGCTTACGAATTTTTTTGGTTTTTAAAATTAAGAAAAAAGCAATTTCTGGTAGAATATTTAATATTATTTCTTTGAGCGTTCTTCCCCCCCCCCCTCTTTTTTTTCTACACTTCTTAAGAATAGCGTCATTCCTCAGGAAATAAATTTTGACTATGAATTAAGAATATCCTGAATGAAATGTTATGAAAAGGTTTTACTATAATTCTAGAAAATCATGCTAGCTTTAAAAAAAAATCGAAATCGAATAAAAATTAAATGTTTTAAACGATTTTTCTTTGTAAGTACTGCGAAGTTTTTTCAAATAACAAGGTCTGATTTTTTAAAAAAATATATCGTGTCGCCATCTAGTGTCAAAATATTGCAACATTATTTTATAGTCTTACATTAGGAATTTAATAATGTTCTTATCTATTATATTTTTGCTTTAACGAAGATTACTTTTTATTTTAAGCAAAAAATACATACTTTTTAAAATAATTTACACGCACTTCTTTAAATTTTTTTTTTTAGTTTTCTTTTTCTTACACTTTAAATATACAGATTTATCTAGGAAGTAAGATATTTACATTTCAAATAATTTTTTAAATTAACATTTTTATTGATTTTTCTCAAAATTAAAGCACAAAGTTTATTATAAAAATACTGAAATAATATACTGAATGAAAGAAAGTGTTGCAACCTAACATTTAAATGCAAATTATTTTGTCCTGAAAAAATATTTTTGTGCTGATTATTATTGTAACTTTTTCTTAATGTAGCATAGAAAAATCTGCAAATTTTTAAATCTTGTTTTGGTGTTTTAAAAATGTTCAGTCATTACTAAGCAGATATTTGTTAATTTTATTACATCATATTCATAACGTTTACTGTTATATGTACTAGGCACGTCATTTTAGTAAAAATTCTGAAACAAAATTTAGATTTTGACAGTTATTGGCATATTTGAGACTTAAATATATTACTATTCATTTCAAACTGTGCTTATTAAATGTGCGAAAAAAATTAGAATAAAATTATATTTTATATTGTAAATTATATTTCAACTTAGCAGTCAATTTTTAAAGTAAAGTGACAATTTTAAACATGTGCAACCCCTTAAGATGTTTTATCTTGAATTGCTGTATCATGTGGTAATCTGCGTTACGTATTGTAATCTGCTATTAAAGAGTAGTAAAATCCATATTTGGATAGTAATATGTTATGTTCTCAATTGCTCTATTTGACAAAAAATTTATATTCTAAAAATGCTTATTTTCACTTTGCTTGCTCTGCTTGTAATCTCTGTGCTTATTTTAAAAACATTTTGGGCATGCTAAACATAATTTTTTAATTATTTTATTTCTTTTTCAGGTAAGTTTGAACCAAATACTCCTTATTTCATTGTTGTGAAAGTTTAGTTCTATTGGAATTACTCTAAGAGAAACTACTACCAAGTTAGTAATTTTATATGCTACCTGTATCGTTTTAGTTTCTTTTCTGAAAAATTACTCGGGTTAAATTTGTATAAATTTATTAGAAATTGTTACATTTATGTGTGAAAATTTAAAGAGAAAAGAAAGGAAATTTTTTTGGACAAAATTTCGGACATAGTCTTGGACATAGATGGCAGCACCACAATTTACTAAAATGTTAGATCCTTGGCCACCAAAATATCTATATTTTTGTTTGCCAAGGTTAGATCTATACCATACCTGCCAACTTTTAATCCCTTCCATTATCATTTTTCCCACTAGTATTAAAATGGAATTAAAACTTTAATTTTAAGCAAACAAATACGTTGTATATGAGCAAACTTAAGTTGACAACCATGATAGTAACGCATATTAATATATGTGCTTAATTTTTGTAAGAATAGTGGTGACCAAAATCATTTAAAAATTAAGTATATAAAAGAAAAAATAGTATATATTTACTACCACTTTAAATATGAAAACAAAATCTTCCGGAAAATCCGGAAGAGTTGGCAGGTATGCTATACCTAATTTAATTTAATGATACTCAAATTTTAAAACATATTGCATGATGTTATTAAAGAAAAGTGTTAGATTATTTATTTTAAATATGTTCGATTATTTACTTAATTTGCTGTTTCAAACCCAAATTATTAAAAATGGCTGTGCTGAATTTTTACCATTATTTTAAAATATTTTTCCGTGTTTAATTATATGAGTTAATAGCCGATAATGCCTACATAATTTTTATCCATCATTTATTATTTTCGATATATACGATATCGTTAACAATTTTTTTTATTTTTAAATGGCAATGTATCCTGAATATAATTTCCAACTATAATTATAACCAATTGCGCAATACCACAATGTCGTAAGCATTATAAAAGAGTTTTATTATTCATTTTTAGTTCAATATTTGAATTGAAATCAAAGTATTAAAAATGCGAAATTGCGCTTTTAAAAACACAATTATTTTGCAACTCCCACTATGTGATTTAAAAATTAAAAATGGATAAATTTTAATGATCATCATTTTATTAAAAAATACCACGACAATTATATTTTAAAAATATTCTAAATTAAAATAAAATCTAAATTTAAAAATTGTTTTATTTTTAAAAAAAACTATTTTTTTATGTAAAAAAAAAAAAAAAATGGAGCTGGATTATATCTCACACGTACACTTGTACATATATAAAATTTTATTTTCAGATTCTCTAATGAATATACAGGAAACTATCGTAAATGATAGGTTTCATTTGCAAATCTTTTTTCTTGAAATTTTTACATTAGGTAAACAAATTTGCTTTCGCATTTTAAGAACCAAAAGAACTTGTTACTAAATCATTCATTAATAAAATAATTCTATCAAATCAACAGTTTAATAAATCAATAATAAATCAATCATAGGCTTAAAAGCACTGAAATGCGTTAAATTTTGTTGGTAATAAGTTATAATTTAACTGATTGTCATGATATTCATATTTTTGTTCTCATACTTATAAATATTTGTTATAAATATTGTATTATTTAAATTAATTTTTATAAAATTAAAAAATCTCCTTTTTTTTTTCGTATAAGAATTATATTCTCTAAGAACATTGTCTAAGAATTATATTCTCTCTTTTAACTATTGGAGTCGGAGTCAAACCAATTTATTTTTTACTACGATTACACAGTGGGCTATTCTAGGATCCACCAAATTATTATTTTTTTAAAAATGTTATAATTATTACTAACACTGGGGGTTCCGCGTTCGGCTGACCACCTGACCGGAACATATGCTCCTGCACCCCAGAGCCCAAGGTCAAGAAAACTGAGATGGGCACAGTCGGCCTTGGCCCTCTTAATGGGCTGTCGCGCCACTGAGTTAGTTAGTTTAGTTATAATTATTTAAAATAAACAAATAAAATAGCTGAATTGACTTGAGCCGGAAAAAAAGAAAAGTACCAAAAACAAATATAACTTACTTTCTCTTTAATCATTGAAAACTATTAATAAGTATTGCCTTAAGTTTTGAGCCTTAAATTCGGAATAATTATCGAAATCAAAGGAAGTAAATATTTTTAAGGTAGAGATTAAAAAAAAAGTATTTTCCAAAAGATAGTACTTTTATAGCTTCTATTAATTTTATGTTTATGACAACTAACTAAACTCATTCTGCAAGCAGAAAGCCTTAATCATCGTTTTTGTTGTATAGAGAAAGTAAATCACATGATTAGAGAGTAAATCACATGATTAGAGAGCAAATCACATGATTAGAGAGCAAATCACATGTTCACATGATTAGAGGGTAAATCACATGATTTGAGAGTAAATCACATGTTCACATGATTAGAGAGTAAATCACATGTTCACATGATTAGAGAGTAAATCACGTGTTCACATGATTAGAGAGCAAATCACATGTTCACATGATTTTTCTCGTGATCACAAGAAGCCACTTTAAAGTCTCTTCTTTGACTCTTTGTATTGATGCTATTTTATTTTTATGCATAGTAAGAATTTTTTAAATAATGCTACTGTGTTGACGCAACAAATTTAATAAATTCAAGCATAAGAAAAAGAAGTTTTCATCATATGGCGTTGTCCTTAAATCACTTAAGGCTGTTTTACGATGGCTCCGCCGTAATATGAAATGCTTTTTTTTTTTACGGGTTATATGCTGTGAGTTTGCAACTGTTACTCATGACTAGAGCCCGGATTTTGGTGACCTAAAAAATCCCAATTAATGCTCTTAAAAAGTGCAAAAAATGCCCTTAAAAAGTGCAAAAAATGCCCTTAAAAAATGCGAAAAATGCCCTTAATGCGAAAATTGCGCTAAAAATGCCTTATGACATGACTTAAATAAAGTAAAAATATTGAACTAAAACAATGTTTTACTCTTTAAAATTATTATGAGTCATTTCAAAAAATATAAAGCAATGCAATACTTGTTCTACGTTTATTAAAATTTGAAAAATATGTTTTATATTCTAAAATAACAACAAAAAAAAAGGAAAATATATTGACTCCAAAACATTTTCATTTTGTATAGAAACTTTAATGAATATAACAACTTCCATCTCATAATATTACTAAATATCAGAATTACATTGGATTATTAATTTTTTTTTGTTGATATTTTGAAATGTAAACGAGCGTCTCTTGTCTGAAAGTAAATTTTTATACCTGGAGAAGCTTCTTTCAACGTCTACTGATGTTATTGGCGCGTACTTGAAAAATACGGTCTCACTTACTGGCAATTCTTCTTCAATTTGAAAAGATGTTGCTTCACCTGTTAATATCCTAGAGATTTTCTTCACTGTTTGGAAGCCAGTGTAATATTAAAAAATGATAAAAAAGTAGTAAAAATTGGAAAAAATTAATAAAAAATTTAAAAAATGTTTTAAAATGCAAAATAAGCCAAAAAATTTAATGAAAAATGCCCTGTAAATCTAAAAAAATGCTCCTAAGGACAAAACATGTCCAAAAATGCAAAAAATGCAAAAAAAAATTCAAATGTCATCAAAATCCGGGCCTGTTAGATCAAATTTAGTTTATTTAAAGCCAGCGCTGTCAACGCTTATTTTGAAAATGGCGCAAAACGTCACTATGGAGAAAAGCCACGGTTTAGTGAAAATAAAAAGCGTTTGTGGTCTAATTTTTTAATATTTAAAATCTTATTCCGATACTGCATTACCTTGGCTCATAAAAAATTGCAAAAGCTGAGAATAAGGCAGTGATTTTAATAATTTTCATCTAGGTGGAAAAATGTCGCCAAATTTGGCGATTTTTAAAAAAGTTTAATAACTTTTAAAATATTTAAGTTATTTGCCTAAAGCCCAGATAATTCTTCTCGGCAAGATTATATATATAGTTTAAAATCATCGCAATGCTTCAATTGCTATGGCTTTTTTTTGGCTATGGCTTTTGGCTATGACTTTCTAACTATGGCTTTTTTTTATTTTCCTTGGCGACAGAAATTCGAAGAACAGCGTTAAGCATTCTCCAGTTTCTCAAACACATGTTTTTTTTACCCGAATTTACGTAACGGCAGTTCAAAATAATAGAAATAATAAGGAGAGTTCTACAAATAAAATAAAAATATTTAAAACAAATCTTGTTCTGCTGCATAATCAATGAATTTGACCTTGGTGTAGAAATTTTGTTTACATCGGCTTAATGTCATGCATTTAATTTAGTATGGAGTACCATCTTGTCAAACAGATGATCTTTTTATGATCACCTGATAAACAAATAACCACTTTTAAATTCCACAAGTAAACAAAATTTAAAATAACCAAAAATACGAATTACAGCATGTACAAATCTATATATTTAAAAGGACATCTAATGATTATAGTTTCATCAATAACTTTTATTACTTTCCAGCTAATGACAACTCAACTTATCTGTGGCTGTTTTGTTTATTGAATGTAAATTAATGGAGTTTGTTTGTTCAATAACGAAACGGTCATCACTTAATTATGTATTTAGATATTTTAAAAATGCAGGTCCATATTTAATAATAGTTTAACGAATTAGTTGTTCGTTTCTGACTTGCATTGAGCATTGCTTATTTCGCTATCATATAGTATTGCTTAAATGAAACTCCCATAAAATCTTACTTAGGACGGAACATTTTTCGACATTTTAAAACATTACTGGATCGGAAGATCTTTTTTTTTTCTTCCTGAAATTGAATTTTACTAAAGTGTTAAAAAACTAGCTGACCCAAATAAAAATCTAATAATAGCATAAAAACATAATGGTCTAACACAGTTTTCTAATGTTGTCAGTACATTTTTATTGGCTTAAAAATCACAAGGTAGGATCCAGTTTTCCCACATAGGTTTCTATATTGCTTTGGTTGTCTTCAACGTAAAATTAATATAAGTCATAACGATATTTTTCCTCTAAATATTTTTGTACTCCTACTTTAAAGGAATCTACCTGTACTACTATTATTACTTTTTTGATTTTTTTTAAAACTAAGATAATTGTTTTATTATTATTATTATTATTATAACGTAATTCTACTCTATATTTTAAGATAAAGTTAAAAAAATCGGTGTCTAATCGGTTAACAGTCTTACAATTATTATTTTTTGTGTAAACTGCATAATTTTGCTGTTATAAATTACAGTTAACGAAATTTTTTAAAGGATTTAGAACTTATTAACGATCAGTTTCATGCACAATGTGATGCATGCAAAAATTGGATTATATCCACCCATTTTATAAGCAAAAATATTAACAAAAGAAAAAAAATATTGTTTAAATATCAATTAAAAGTGTTCTTTGTCGTCGAATTGAGCCCCACATTCCACCGAGGGGGGAAATGTTTGTTCTCTTGGGTTTATTATAAATTTAAAACTTTTATTCATTGATTTAAAATATTATTTCTCTTTGCAAACATTTTATGAGAAAAATTCTTCTCGTTATCTAATGTTTTTATAAATGCAAATGTGAAGCAATTGTTAATGAGGAGAAGGAAAAACAAAATTAAGATTAATGTGTTAAGGAACATTAAACATAGTTTTCGTATTGTTGTTTGTCTAGTACGTTGAAAGATTTACTATGAACTTCATCAAGCTTACTATTGCTTTTATTTTTTTACCCTTTTGCAAAATGAAAGAAAGCAAGTTGTGGTTCTGAATCCTTAAGTGAGAAATATCTAATATGTCAGAATTATCAAGATAAATTGGAGATACTTTTCATCGGTGGACCTTTAAGTTTAGATTAAATACTTTATGTCCTATTTATTTCGGATAAGGTTAACTTTTATCTTTTGATTTATTTTTTAAGTTGACACATTTCTGTGCTTTCTGACGCAAGCTCTAATTTAAACTTTCTCTCATTTCAACATCTTCTCGACTCTTTACTGTTTTCTAAAAACATAAAGTATTATGTTTTTTTTTTCTTTTCTTTTTAAACTCGAATATTGTAAGCCATTCTGTCAGAAAAAAACGGTTAAGCGTTTATTTCATAATACGGTTCAAATTTACTGCAAGGTTTATAGGGTATTACATTAAACCATAGTATCGTGTAACAAACTTTAAAAAGTTTAATAGGGTTAAACTAAGCACAATACTAAAGTTGAAGCAGGCTAGGATAATTACGATATTATGGTTTCCAACCGCTTCAAAATTTCTAACATATTTTCGACGTCTCAATTGTCTACGATAAGATGGAGTAAAATAATTACCTACTCTAATAGAGTTTATTTATTTCACTTTTTTGATTGAAACCTCTCTAAAAGTCAATTATCTTAATATTTGTTCTTTTTTTTTTTTTTTTTTAAATTTTGTACCTGTAACCTGTGGGCTAAAATATATTACTGTTAGTTAACCAGTTTGACCACCGTTTGTAAACGCCAGACTGGGAGCAGATTATAAATAAAAGAAATTTGGTTGTAATCAATAAAATAAATTGTTCGAATACCTCATTGATGGTACATCCTAAACTTACGGCACATTTGATTTTTTTTTCTCCCTGATGTACAGAGTTATCCCACATACAGAGATATCTGTCTAGAAATCTCTCCGTAGTATGTGAGAATAAAAAGATTTTTTTCCCCCTTTTTATCGCCTAGGCCCACTAATGAACCTAGGGCTCACAATTTCTGTGGGACCTCAGAAATTAGTAAAAAAAATCCTCATTATTACTGTTTATTTTTTTTAAAAAAAAATACTGACAAAAATAGTTTTTCTCAAAAAATGAAATTTTTTTTCTTTCAAATTTTCATAATATCCTGATGCAACCAAACTCATATAAACATTGCACTAATAAAATTCAAAAATACAGCTGAATTTCAATTAGTGCAATTTTTACGCAAACGGCTTAAACGAAAGCTATGAGAACGCACATTCGCAAAGTCTCTTATGAATGATTAGTGTCAATAAGAGCTATATGCTTTTCGAGCTACAATCTTTGATGTTGATAATTTAAGCTGATTAATACACTTCTACAATATTAAAATTTTGATTTAGTCGATAGTTTTGGAATCAATCTAACAAAAAAATACGAATTTCTTTATCAAAATATTTCTCCCTCTGTCTCTGATGAAGCTGCTCTCATTGAGAGTTTGATTAAATTTTTTGTTTGAGAGTTTTAAATTTATCAATATTTTGTATATAAATTTTTCATTGAATATGAATTTTAATGTTTTAAAATGTTTTATATCTAAATATATTATTATTTAAATGTATTTTTTAATTTTCTATGGGTAGATGCAATTTTGGCTCTTTTGGATACTTTTTCTGTGTTGAACTGTATTTTTTAATAAAAATTATAATTAATAACCTTGATATTATCTATACATGCGAGTTTCGTAGAAAAACCGAAAACGTTTTGTAACACAGAACTTGCGTACATAACGCGCAGGACGCAACAAGAAAGTGCAAAATCTCACCATTGTTAAATTATCTCGGTTCTTTATTGAGCTAGCATGAACATGCGGTATGGTACGCGAGTGTTAAAACTCTTGAAGTGCTATTCCTTTTTTAGCTTCGAATCCCAATGATGGCTGATCGATGCAAATTCCACACCCGGTTCGCACCGACAACAGCGTTGACGTAAAATATCCTCACTGGTAGACGGATCATGCGTTATAGTTAGTTCCTTTTCCGTCAGGCTAACCGTGAGAGGTTTTCGTGGTTTTCCTCTTCATGTAACGCAAATGCAGGTTAGTTCAATCAAAGGCAGTTCAATTTAATCCACGAAGACAAATTTCTCCCAACACTTGGTCCAGGATTTCCCTTGTCTTTTGGAGTGAGTTCAAAATTACTAGGCTACAGAATGTTGTCGTAAACCAAAAATTAGGTCGGCTGTTCAACGATGGTTATGAAATAAAATATACTTTCAAACAAAAAATGCATATATTATTTTATACAATTTATTAATACATTTCATAAAGTTTTTCTTCAATCCGTGTACAGTTTTCTTAGAAAACAAATCTTAAAAAACTATTTTTTACTCAGTTTTTAGCGACGTTTCCATCTGTTCATCTATGTCTGAAAGTTGAGCTGAATAAAAGTTCAAAAGGACAATGAGGAATCTTTTTAACAACAACATGTCCTTTAATAATCCCGACTCTAATAGATTTAGAAGTCTTAATTTTTGCTAAATTAATTTCTAAAAACGCTTTCCCAAAAATTGTTTTATGTGTTTTTTCAATTTAACGTTTTTAGACAGCTGAATAAATCCGATATGTGTTGTACTCGAACAAAACAAACCCCTATTATCTTTTCTTTAGATAAGTTTGACAACTCAATACCATTTCTTAATTAATGCATCGACACTGAAATAAGAAAAAAATATCCCAGCAATTTTCTATCATTTCTTTTACAATTAAATATCATTAACTACTCAGCTTTGCTGTACTGTCCTATCAAAACCCGAGAAGAAACCACTTGTATGAATTTTTCTACATTCCTCAATGTCGCAGCAATGGCTCCTTTTTTTCGTTTCTAAAGATATTCGATGAGATAAGTGGTAAAGATACTTGGCAATGTGAAAGACAGATCCTATTTTATGGTTTTGGGGATCTAGAGGCCACCATTTTATGGGTTCTTCCTCCAGCATGCCAATGACTGTACCTTCCAGGGATGGGTTGGGTGAATAATCAAGCCTTAGTCATCCCCCAGTTTAATCGAAGCTCATCCACGTGGATTTCGAATGAATTGATGTTGACTGATTTATTCGTAAATTGAGATTTAAGTTTTTATGAGAGAAGCAGAATTTAAAGTAATTAAAGCTGAGGGAAGCAGAATTAAAGAGGTTAAAGCGCTCTTAGATATTTTTCATAAATTTTAAACACGCTGCGAGTTTTAGATTTTGAACTGTTTCTTTTACGAAAGTTAATATTTTATTTAAGAAAACTACACTGTTAGAAATTTTAAAACGTGTGGAACCATAGCATCATTCAAATTTATCAGTATTGTTATGCTAACTTGTTATGTTGACATATTGTTATGTTAATTTGAATCATATGATCGTATTTCTTAAATTCGATTACACTAATATATACTACTATATACGACAAACACTTTTGACGATTCATTTTTCAGTTTTTTTTCCTGATTAATAAACATCCTGATTTGATTTTTTTTAGTAGGGGACTCTTCGTTGTAGCTCTGTTGCCTTTCTGTAGCACAATAAATGCTTCATAATAATCGAAAAAATCTTTCATAATAAAAGCTAATTAATATGAATAACCTGAACGTTTTCTGTAGCATTCATTCCTTCTTTTGTGTATATGTATATAAAAAATAATAGGGTGTAGCACATTTGTATATGTTTACATATGAGGGAGTCGGAATCAGAGTCGCTCATTTTCCCTACCGACTCCACTGCCCTGGATAAAAGTAATTTTGCAAATATTTCTTGCCATAAAAAAAAAAAAAAAAAAAAAAAAAAAAACCTGTGTCACGTCATCGTAGCTTTCATAAGCGCCAACAACTATCATTGTATGCCCTTTGAAGAGTAAGGTTAAAGCTTAAATTGTTTTAAATTTTATTATCGTATTAAGGCATGCATGCGTAATTTAAACATAGTATCAACGCGTAAACTTTATGAATCTCAATATTCTCAACTCAATAAATTTGTTAATATCTCCAGTGCCACCTGCGATATCTACTCTTTATACTCAATCATCTCTCTGAAATATAAATAAACTTGTTAAACACGGAAAATGAAACTAGATTTATCATGATCACGGTGCATACAAAATACATAACTTACACAAAAAGAAATAAAATCTCAAGACAGGAAAGAAATCATAATTTCTTCTCCCGCAATTACTGCTTCGAACTATGGTATGATATAAGCTATTCACGTAAAGTCGGTGTCTTAAATTTTGTTTTAACATTAAATTTTTCTTGTGTGACTCACAATAATGAAGCAGTAAAAAATCTTGTCCACGTGCAACAATTCTTTTCCTCCTCTTTATGTGGCTACCCGCTGCTGGAGATTCGAATTTGTGTTTGCAGAGGGGGAAGTCATCGAAGTTGCAGTCATTAACCTGTTTTGTCTTATTTTTTAAACTATGTAAGTTTGTGGGTATGCTTTGTTAACTTTTTGTGCAAGTCCCGGATGTTTTTAGTTAATTATCTCTTGTTTGCATTTCGGATAAAGTTTCAAATTTCTAAGAGTCATTTTAATTGAATTTTTTATGATTATTTTTTCACGAATTACGATTAACAAGAAAGGTAGATAAAACTCCAAACGATTTAAAACGTTAGCTTACAATATTAAAAACAAGCAAGTAGCATTTATGAACAAATAAGAAAGAAAATGCTTTGCAGGCATGTGTCAAAACAAAATAATAGAAAATAAGGGACCGTAAAATATAAAAGATGGTGCGCGTAATTTTTAATAGTTTTGACCCTATCCATATTACATAAACAAAAACAAACAATTTGAAAACAAAACGCATATTATGAATCATATTTCCCATTTTATTTTTTATAACCGTCTTTGAACCGCCGACCCAATTTTATAGGTTTACGACTACTAATGTTCAACCCTGTAGCCTTGTAATTTTGAACCAATCCAGAAGACAAGGAAACTCCTGGATCAGTATCACCAGAGGTATTGATTTGTTATGGGAACATGGAGGACTTTGCGACTCGACAGATGGGCGTCTTCGGCCGGCGGGGATCGAACCTACGAACTCTTTGACATGGGGCCAGTACCCTACCAACCAGGCTATCCCTACCTCACATTTTAGTTTTAAACTATGTGTTTGAATGAAATTTGTGAGCAATTGACAATATGCTATTTAGTTAACGCAGACGATGTTTTCAGTTACAAAATCAGATACAAAGTCGAACTTTCTCTGAATAAATGTGCCTTTCTTTTTTAAAGAAAAAACAAAGCCGTGTATTTAAAATATAATTTCTCAAGAACTATTTGCTCCGATTTCGCTCAAATTTTGTATTTTGCGATTTAATAATTCATTCTTTAAAATTATGTAGAAAAAATTTGTACACCTTGCATTTCAAAATTTTTTGTTATTAAGTAAAATAATAATAAATAACTATTAACCCCTTTGCGGTCATATTAAGTTTATACATGGATATGACTGGTCGAAATTAATTTCCGTTGAACGAACAGTAATACATAATATGCAGGATTATGAAGGAAAAATTAAAATTTATTAATTCTTTTTTAAACTTCAGATATATGTAACACAATAATATGTTTTAATTTTATGTAAAAATTATATTTATAGTTCTCCATCGTGTGTTATCTTACAAAGCACTGAAGCCCTGGTTTTCGAAAACATCAATCGCAAAAACAATTAGTTTGGCGTCTTCCGCCTTTCATTTTTCTGTTTAAACTTACAGAACAATATTTACTCTTTACATCTTCACAGTGTCGCAATATATGTAGTTTGCCATTAAGCTGTGGCTAACATCTTTACTGAGGTGGCTGAGAGTAGACATACGACCGCAAAGGGTTAAACATTATTTTTTCATGTAATTATTCTTAGATAAACGAATGTGAACAAGAAATATTTTTAATTCCCTTGCTAAGTTGTCGAGATATAGGGAAGTACGCATATAAATTTACATCAGGGGATTGAAATTTCCAACAAACTATTGGAACCACGTTTCCTAGATTGTGGCTAACCCTACATTTTGAGGTTCAGGATACAAAATCCGTCAAAAACAATTGTGTGATTCTGAGAAAATACGTTTTTTCTGTCTGATTCCGTAACTTAAAATATCGTTTGTACTCATTAATTATTATATTTGAGTTCACCCCCACGAACCATTAAGATTGAGTCCTAGCACGTGAAAATCCTATAGTTAGGGATCAAAAATTATTCGGGGTACTTCGTTTTTTTCCCCGAACTGTTCATGAACTATTCAAAGTTCACAGGACATTGAATTCATTGAAACAAATTGCATTATTTAAAGACACAATTAAGCCTTTCGTTTATCTTCAATATTTATAAACATTAAAGATGGCTGTAGTTACCTTGTTCTTTATGGGTGTATCAACATGCGTATCCAACAGCTTTTGCTTTAACAGCTTTGTAAAGTATTATTAAATCTTAGATTTTTTATTTAAATTAAATATCGAAAAAAAATATTAAAGGAATTTGCCTGTTCCTAAAAACATCTGAAAGAAAATGATAATCCTGTTAATAACTATTTGAGATCATAGTTAAAAATTTCATAACTTTAAAAAAAGAAAAAAAAGAAAACATAGTTTTCTTTTCTCCCCGCTCTTTTCAAAACGTTGCTTATGATGCATTTATTTTCAAAGCTGTTTTTTTTTTAAAATAAGTTTAATACAATAAGCCTGCAAGCATCTTATTACAAAAATGAAAACCTAAGAACTTTCTTTTGCTTTTAACATGCACGCGATTAATTTATTCCTCGCTCTAAGATGAGTTAAGTTGCGTAGAATAATGACTCATTAATTAGGTAATATTAATGAAATAATCACGATCGTCTTTTGTATAACCGTGAAGCGCAATTCATCATCTAGACGCCATTTTAATTAGAACTTTATACACTTTACGATTCCTTTGATGTTGACTGATGGGGGAGGAGGGGGAAAGCAAAATTTGATGAATATGCATGAAGAACATTTTCTACATTCTTCTGTAGCATAATAGAAAGTGAAAAACCCCGAGATTATTTTTGTAATATGGACCTTAGGAATTATACATTTTCATCGGATAATTCTAAAATTTATACCAAATACTAATAAGTTTAAGCAAAACGAAATTGAACTGGGCCTTTTCACATAAGCATTATAAATAAGTTGCTTCAGCATAGGATTTTCCGGCCTTAAAATCGTCATATATTATAAATAAGTCCTGAAATATTGGATTACTATGTGGAGGTGGACGTAAAGTCGCAAAATCCAAGAGCGACATTTACTGCGTCCAAAGCTATTACGCTCTTGTGGTAACGGTACGAAATCAAAAAGTGTTACATACTAAGTCTGGCGCATAATCAAAAGGGAAGAACAAACACTGTCGTTCAGTGGCGAATATAAGTTAAAATTTTGGAGGGGGCCCAACATTTAAATTTTTTTTAGTTTAAAAAAAACTTAAGTGTTGGAATTAAACAATCTCGTTATCATTTTTTTATGCTTTCAGTTTATAAACTATGAGTAAACAAAATTGAACGTAACAATTGATTTTATTTGGATTGACGACTGTACATACATATATATATATATAAGAAGTTTGTCTTTTTAAGTAAAATTTACAAAACAAAGTTCAGATTTCTTGGTACACTTGCAAACTTATCAAGTACTTCTTCATCGCTTATTTTAACGTCTCTATGGATGGAAAGTAATGCAAATCCATTAAGTCTATTTTCCGAAGTGGTGTTTCTTAAGTAAGACTTCAGTCTTCTTAAACTTGAGAAGCTTCTTTCCACAGTCGCAACAGAAACAGGTAGAACTGCTAGTAATTTTAAAAGAATATAAATGTTAGGGAAGAAAGTCTTGTCACATTTTTCTAAACAACAAATTGCTGTTTTGGGAAGATCTTCAGATTTATCCCGACTCCACTTTTCTCTCCATAACATAAATTCACTTTTCACGATCTCTTTATGGGACAAATCGTCTTCGTAGAAATTGAAAGCAGCTTCCAGAGAACTGAAATCTGTTTTTATACAAAATTCTGGAAGTATGTGTTGTAAGGATGCAACTGTTTCCTTGTGAGATTGAAAGCGTTCCTTTAGGGAATTACAAAAATCGTCAAGGTAAGGTACATAAACAATTCGTCGATAGTACTCTTCCTTTGTGCTGTAAGGGACGTTGTTGCGGGCTGTTTGAAGACGACAAATTCTTGGAATCTCTTCTTTAATGTCGAGTTTTTCAGCAAATTCCTTTACTTCAACATACAGGGTTTTAAAGTTGTCTTCAGCATTTGCCCTTTGCTTCGATAGCAGATCTAAGACGCTTGTAACATTTGCCATGGCTTGAGAAAGATCTATGTTTCTTTTTGAAGCGTCTCGGATAAGTTTTGTGTAGTTGACAGCATGCGGCTCAAAAGAAAAAGATTGACAAGAAATTGAAATCGACTGATAGAACTACCTAGAGCATGTGCCTTAGGTGCTGAGTCACTTGATTCTTCTTCTATTTTCAAAAGAGAGAGAATGATTGGTTCTAAAATATCTTTAAACAAAAACACAGAGTCGTGCCTATCCACCCATCGTGTTTCACAGAGTGAAATAAGTTTCTTTTTTTTCTGTTCAGGACAGCAGTTAGATATCGTCGATTTCAGTATTTCAGTTCTTTTGGCTGACTTGTGGAAAAATCCTCAGACTTCTTTGATAACGCCCATGCAATTTCTTATAGAAGGGATGTTACTTGCATCTGACAAACACAAATTTAGACTATGTGATGAACAATGTGTATACAAGGCCAGTGGAAGTTTTTCTCTGATAAAAGCTTGTACCCCTCTGAATTGCCCTCTCATCGCGGAAGCACCGTCGTATCCTTGACCTCTCATTTTCTTTAAGTCAAATCCTAAACTTGACAAGGTCTCCAACACTGTGTTAGCTAAGCCTGCACCAGTAACGTCATGAACGGGGACGAAAGTTAAAAAATCTTTTCTAATTTCGTATGATTGGTCTTCAACATACCGTACGCAAAGAGAAAACTGCTCTACTTGGCTAATGTCAGTGGTTTCATCTGCTAAAATGGAATAAAAAATAGACTTCCTGACATTTGTCACAATTTGAGATTGGATTAAATGACCAAACGTGTCAATGATTTCGTTTTGTATAAAAGAACTGGTGTACATACTCTTCCCACCACTGTTCATTAATTGATCTTTAAGGTCTTTATCTCCACTGTTAGCTCGGTATCTCAGCAATGATCGAAAATTTCCGTCATTTTTTTCGGGTTCTTCTAGGCCTATTCGTCCACCATCACGATGACCTCTCACTGCTATTAGTTGCCTTCCACAAAATCTTATAGTTTGTATAATAGGAATCAATCTTTTTCTGTTTTTTTCAATATCCAATTTTCTTTGATTGACTTGATTGATAACACTGTCAGCTTTTTTTTTTACAATGGATTTTGTGTCTTCAGCAATCAAAACTGATGTTTTATGATAAATGCAATTTTCATGTTTACGAAATATTTCCTTGGCTTTTTTCAAATTATTAAATGCCCGTGTTACTATATAATGCCCCTGTTACTTGATGATCTCATTTTCCTACAGTATTGGAAGGTGAAAATATTACGCAATATTTACAAAAAGATCCGGATTTTTCTTCAGAATAAGCTAACCACTCAAATTCTTCTAACCATTTCATTTGAAAAGTTCTAGTATGGGTTGAAGTAGAACAACTGGAATTAGAAGGAAATTTGTATGCAGGTTGTGGTTTCCAAACATTTTCTACAAGCGAAATTTTTTCTTCATTTGTTAACGAACGAACGGAATCGTTTTGACAATAGTTTCCAATATCATAGATATTTCTTTTTACCTGGTTGAAGTCCTCTGTAAGCGGGGCTGGATGTGGATCAACCGTACCAATACCTTCGAAACCAGAAGAAGCATTCTTAGTAGCACAGCCAACTTCAGTACTGTCGCTAATAGACTTATTTACAATCTGTTTTTTTGCAAAAAAATTTATAATAGAAGCTTGTCTCTTCATTATGAATGCAATTGACTTAACAACAAATGTTTCCCGCTTATATAGATTGAGTTAGAGCGCATGAATTCGAGAAGCTTTGATTTCTGGAACAGTCTAAAATCTTCGAAAAGGAACCTATTCAAAATCTCGATTGGGTCTTCAAAATAGGCCACGCCTTCATTTTAGATTTACGATACTCTTAGCGCCATCTATACTTTTTTTCGGAAACTATTTGCTAGCAAAGCCATCCGAATATCAACTAACTATACGTGTATATATATAATTTTTTTCCTTCGGATTTCGGGAGGGGCCCTGGCCCCCTCGGCACCCCCCATATATACGCCCCTGCTGTCGTTGTATCTTAAGATAGTTGGTCAAGCCAAGCACGCCAGTCAAATTAAGTCAGGAATGTGCATCTTTCGTTTGACAAGAGAGCACCACAAGGGTGAAAGTACGACTTAGCTCATAACCTCTTGGATAGATGGTAGCAACACTTATTCGTGAAGCCACTTCCACAATTTTGACATATATCTGAAGGGGAAGGAATTTCCCTCTCTGTGTCCATGGTACTGCTCAGTGAACGACCACGGGACTTTCGCTTCCACAGATTTTACGAGCACGTTTATCGCATGTACTCTTTGGGTCTTAACTGAGTCGAGGATCGAACCGGAGTCCGATTCTCTAACCCCTGAGCTACCACGGTTCTAGAACTAACACTAAATAATAGAAAGAAAGGTTACTAGAGGGTGTTCGCGGTCGTGGAACATTGATTTGATGAAAATAACCTAATATAACCAAGTATTAATAATTTGATGAAACTAAACAAAGATTGATAATTCTAAGGATCGCATTGAGCAAACAAGTAATTTCGATTAAATCCACACATTCTAATTTGACTATTATTTTTTAAAACACCATATCGGGAAATCTATCCACCGTTCTCTATATTTTAATTTCAAAGGCAAATTCTAATATCTTCATTCACAATGAAGAATATTTCGAAAAACTTCTTTATCAAAGATTGATTTGTTAAATTATCTTCTGATTGAATATCATTTTTCTTCTCATTTCAAGCATCGAATCACATATATTATTCTATGAAATCGAATAAAATCAATGTTTGGATATTTACTTTATTTCTTAAATTTCGATTGCTGCACGCGTGCGTTATAATGATAAATATTTTCGCGCCATCCAACATTTCAGAGTATTTTTTTAAAGATTTTTATCTCGGCTTAGGAATTCCGTGCCAATTATTCCATCCGGCCATTAGAAGGGGTTCATTTGCCAATTGAGATTTTCTCCTTCGATTCGAAATCAAAGAATGAGAATCAACAGGGAGATTAAGCGGAGAACGAATTGGAGGTCTTAAAAGCAGGAATTTCGGTTGCAGTTGTCGTGTCAATAAACTGAGGTTGTCAATTATTGTAAATCCCCCCCCCCCCCGTCTAAATAAAGACCACAATAACTTTTTATTGTCCAACACCATTTTTTTTTTCACTTCAAGAAGTATGAAATTTTAAGGGACAAGGTGAAATTGAAATAAAATAATAATTGCCTAAATCACCAGAATTCAAAAATTTAATTAATTATTATTATTATTTGAGAAAGAATACCTTGAGCAGAAACCCTCTTGCGACATCTTGAATTTTAAATTAAGTTTTTGCTTTTCGTTTTTTTTCCTTAATAAACATGTGTGTTTTGTTGTTATAGTTTCATTTCACAAAAGGTAAGAAATAAAGTTAGATATAGCTCTTAATAAGCTTTAGAACTTCTACGGAGTTTGTCTCAATAAAGTCAAAGTATTAAAATCAAACTGTTAGTAATTGTGGATTGATACTTTAATACTGTACTATTTTTTATTTTATTTTATAATCGTTGTTATACAGTTTAGCCAATTTTGAATTTACGACTACTAATGTTCACTTCCGTAGCCTTGTAACTTTAAACCCAATCCCGAAGACAAGGAAACGCCTGGATCAAGTATTTTATTTTATATTTCATAACTGTCGTTAAACAGCCGACCCAATTTTTGGGTTTATGACTACTAATGGTCAACTCCGTAGTCTTGTAATTTTGAACCCAATCCTGAAGACAAGGGAACTCCTGGATCAAGAGTTGGAAGAAATTTGCCTTCTTGGATAAAGTGACCACATTTTCACTGAGACAAAGCGGGACAAATGGGATGAAATGAGAGAATTACAATTTAGTTATATATATTTTATTGTATACAATCATATACTTGTACAAAAATGTATTTATCATTAATTATCGGTGACTATAAAAATATTTGTAAAAAATAATAATTTGAACATTATGATTTTTAATCAAATTAAATTTTTTATTTAAAAAAAATTATGACTTTCTTTCACGGTCATATTTTTGATCCGAGTGAATACTTTGCAATAGATTCGGGTCATTTATTAAAATGTCGTGAAATATTTCACATGAATTGGTCAAATTATATTTTACACTTAATATAGATTTCAAAGTTTTAATGTTCAACTGCGTTTTTTCAGTTGTCCATATTTTATTGATACTAGAAAAAACACGTTCTGTTGCTGCATTTGTTCCAGGAAGGGAGAACGCGAATTCTACAATTTTCAAAATATTTTGATAAGGAATATTATTCTGTTTAAAATGAAGGAATAACTCCGTCCATTTTTTGTCTGTTTCCACATTTGCAGACAACCAACATTTAATTTTTTCATCTGTAGCATATCTTTTTACCAATGACACCTCATCAAAAAGATCATTTCGCAAATATTATTTTTCGGAAAATGGTTACTAATATATTCAAAAGATTTTTCCACATATTCCCATAAAATCTCCTTTTTTAATGTCACCCAATGAAAATTTGTAACATCTTCGAATTGAACTGTCCATTCTTCAAGATATTCCAAGCAGTTATTATAGAAATTTTTGACATGGTTCAGGTCTTTTAATGGCACCTTGTTCTTCCAACCTAGTGATGTCTTTTTGAATAATTAAAGGAATGTAATCGTTATCAATTCTTTCTCGCAATTTTATTTTTAAAATATTGATTTCATTTGACACTTCCGTAATTGAAATTTTGTCCCCTTCAATAATTTTCACAGCATTGTGAAATAATGTAGCTTGGTTGTGAATGAACTGAAGTCAAATTTGTGATGTGTCATTTTCAAAAAAGAGCTGCAATATTCTTGGGCATTTATCTTGTGATAAAAAGTATAATTTTAATGGTTCGTATATTTTTAAAATATTTTCTACAGCTGGTAAAAGAGCTAGCCATCGTGTTTTGCTGTAACCAAGAATTCTTTTATATTCGATTTCTGCGCTTTCACAAAAATCCTTCAAACTTTCAACACGTACAGTATATATATAAAAATACGAATAAATTTTTGCAATAATATTTTCAACATCAACTGGAAGTAAGTCAGATGCTGTTTGAATAGCATTATGTAGAATGTGAGCTGCACAACCTACTCCAATAATTTTTTGGTTCAAATGTTCGTTAAGTTTCGTAAAATCGTTATTGATGCCTAGCTTTCCCACCAAAATTTGCGTTAGTGTTATCCGCACAATAGGCAATAATTTTATCGTTCAAATTATTCTTTTTCAAAATAGTACTTATTGAGTCAAAAATTATTTGTGAAGTTTCACCCGGCAATGAAGCAAAATCTAATATTCTAATTTTAATTCCTGTTTCTGGATCAAAAAATCTAACAATTGTGGGAAATAATTTTAAATCTTTGTGGTTGGAAGCATCAGAATATATGGATATAAATGAGCATTTTTCTAATTCTTTCTGCAATTGGGAAAACGAATATGGTGAAAAAATATTACAAATAATTGCTTCGGTTTTGGTCCTTGCACATGCTAATTTTTTGTCGAATAATGTTTTGATCATTTGCGACGTACAATTCATTGATCTGAAACTTTGATTGTGGTTTATGGTGTGGAAAGCAAATAGCCCTTCCGCTAATGCTAGCTGTTTTTCCGTGTTGTTGGCAACAACGATATTTGTCGCTAGATGTTTAGTAATATCGTTTTTTCCACCATGTGAGATCGAAAATTCAGCATTGCATTTATCACACCGTACCATATAGTATATTTTAGTTTTTTTTAATAAATGGAAATTCCCTGCTTAGCCTCTCATTAAATTTGCATTCTCTTTTTTTACTCATCTTTTATTCTGTGGGTAAATACTAGAAATAAATAAAAAAATTTACTACAAAGGCTAAAAAAGAGTATTAAATTTTACCTTATTGGCCATTACGTTGTAGCGACTATTGCTCTACCACTATCTTCGTCAATCGAATCGAGTCAAACCGAAAGTCAAATTGAAAACAACAAACCGCACTGTCTATCGGCAGTCAGCCTGTCTGCACTTATCTGAATTAAGCCGAGACGTAACGACAATGATCGAACACCACCGAATAAATCTAACGCGGTACATTACCTAATTTAGTTTACTCTGCATGCATTTTATGTGTTTTTTTTAATCTATTTTTTAATTCTTTATATTCACCATAATACTTAATAAATATAGGTAATATATTTTTACAGTACATTTAAAATAAGAAATACAGATATTTTCTAAAAAGCGGGACATTTCAAGAAATCGGCGGGAAGCGGGACAGTCCACCAAAAAGCGGGACTGTCCCGCCAAAATCGGGACGTGTGGTCACTTTATTCTTGGAGGACTTCTTTGATGGAACTAACCCGCATTTGCATTACATGGAGGGGAAGATCACGAGAAACTCCTACGGTTAGCCTGATGGCAAGGGGACTCTAACCCATGATCTGTCTACCACTGGGGATATTTCACGTCAGCACTGTGGTTGGTGCAAACCGGATGCGGAATTTGTATCAACCAGCCATCGCCGGGATCGAACCCCGGTTCACCTCATTGGAAGGCAAACGCTCTATACCCTGAGCCAACGCCTCTCTGAATCTATTGGGAGAAATTTGCCTTCTGGGAGGATTTTTTTTATGAAACTAACCGGCACTTGAGTTACATGGAGAGAAAATCCACGAAAACTCCAGCTGTCAACCAGACGGCTAGGGGACACCAACCTATGATCCGTCTACCACTGAGAATATTTTGCTCTGAGAATATATGAGACGGGTGGGTGACCCCTTGGATCAGGCTGCGAAGGTTCCGAGGGTGTGTGGTATTAGTTACTAAACTGTTCTACCGTAAAGTACTCATCTTCGCTCGCAGATCGTCCGTCGGGCTACCGAAGCGGTGGTGCCATCACCTCTGCAGAGAATCAAAATTGTGATTACAGGTCTTCGGATCATTCTCAGGGATGCTTCCCAGACCGTCGCCAATAGCCCATTGTGCAGCTTTAGTGCGACGTAAATGAAACAAGTTTTTATTTCTATAAAAATACAACATTATTCTAAATAAAGTTTTAATGTCTAAGTAACTACTGAGCACAAGTACAATTATTACTCAAGAATATTTCGCAAAATGAATCTAAATCAATACTTAACATGTAACTGATTTTTTAACATTAATTATTAAATTATTACCTAAGATATCCTAACAAAGTAATTAATAACTAGTGTTGCTAATAGATAATGAAATACCCGAGTTTATCTTGTCACATAGGAAAAATATCTAATTGCATAAAAAAAATAAAAAAGTTTGACCATTCGAATTTTTTTAGAAAAAAAATAATAATATTGTATCGCATTTATGACTTTCTTTTAAGTTGTAGATTTTTAAGTAGAAATCTTTTTTTCTGACATTATTTAAAGCTTGGATATAAGAAGTCTAGTACAGTTTAAAACTATAAATTTGCTTTGAGTTTAAGAACTTAATCTGCGGCTTTTTTTTCTTTCTTTTTCTTCTTTCCTTTGACCAAAGAAGTTCAAAAAATACCCTTAACAAAACACAAGGTCTCGTTAAACGGAATATTTAATCCATAAAAACAATATTTCTCTTTCTGACAATTCCCGTGATTGTCAGAAAAAAGGATTAAAATGAAATGGATTTAAAATGAATGGTTCGTAATTGTGGGTCATTCACCTTTTTTGGGACAGTTTTTAATAAAACTTTTTTTTCTTCTTTTAATCCCACTGAATCACCTCATGTATATTTCTTTTAGAATATTTTTTTTCTCTTCTTTTGGCCTGTCTAGGTTCGATTTCGCTGGCCGGAAAAGTCAACCTACAACCTGTAATTTGTCATCTAAATTTTTGACGAGTTGACTATTTCAGTTCTAAGATCAGAAGAGGAAATATTAAAAGTTAAGAAATAAGTATAAATATTTTATGCTTGAAATGCTTTTTGAGAACTCTTTTGTTATCAAAGGTTGAACTTCGGTATCAGCCCAAGTTTTTTTATTTTTATGGCAATTCTTCCGCTTTTTTTATTGCATATGATGGTCCTGATATCCTGTAGCATATAGTTATATTAATTTTAGTTAACAATTGAGTTCTCTGTTATTTAGACCAGCCATACTCCGCCTAGGATACGTTATATGTATATAGTTAGTCTATCTAAAGAACTCACCACGCTTTTTAACTAGAGAAGCGGTTACCGAAAAGTAGAATCCTAGTTTTCCGAGGAAAATTCAGAAGGGTTCCATGAGTTGAGGTTTTTAATTATAACCAATAAATATGTTTAAAACATTTTATAGGTCAATTCAAGTTATTCAATGCTTCGATTACTTTTTTAGAAATTATTCAATGAAAAAATAAACGACAAATTTAAAAGCAAAAAAAATAATTATTTATTTAGCATATTATTCGTGCATATTACTCATCGAATTTTGAAATTCAAAATAAAATAACAACAATTCTTTCTTTCCGACAACCATTCGATTAGCTTAAAAGAAATCTTTTACAAAACCATAATTCAACTTATTTTATTCAATTTGACTTACGTATAAGCCAAAAACTGCAAAACAAAAAAACCCTGCTGTCCCATGATTTCGTCTGTCTAATATAAAACATGATACTAAAATTCAATTAATTAATTTTATTCTATTAGTAATTTTATTTATTTTATTAATTAATTTTATGAAACAATTAGTTAATTTTTTTCTTTACTATATATATTTCCCCAAAAAATTATTCCAAAAAATTTATGAGCTATCTTAAGGTAAATTTCCTTTTGAAAACTCAGATGTTGAATTTTTTCTTTATAATCAATGCATCATATTTTGAAAATTGTTTATGCAAACATTGCACGCAATATAGTAGCATTGTATTGTATATTATTAAATTGCATAAACAATGTTTAACGAATGTAATTGAATATTGGTTATGTAATCTATCTAATACTATGCAATGTTGCTATACAGAGTGCAATCACAAATTTATAATAAATGTTTTGTTTTTTTCTTTTTGCAATTGTATGTAGTATATAATTTTAAAAGAAAATTAAAGCAATTTTTGTTGTGAAAATTTGAAGTAAAAATAATACTTTCTTAGACGCTTTTATTGTGCATATAGTATAAAATCACTGTATCAGAAATGTAGAGATAAATAACAATCACCTAATCAGTTAATTTTATTTTTCAAATTCTATAAGTAGCTTTCAATCTGTGGTAGAATTGTTATGCTGAATACATTGAAGAGTCATAAAATGACTTTTTTTTTTTTTTTTTTAGCGTAGCGCTCGAAGGTGAATCTCAACCTGTTATAAATGAAACAAATTGCTGTAACTTCTCTAAATGCAAGTAAAATACTCGAATGAGTTCGAAAAAAAGGGCGCCACATCAATTTGTGGAATCCATTTTTCTTCCTGTCGTCGTCATTGTGTGGAAAATGGGAATGAAGAATGTCCGATGGGGGCCCCTAATTGTTAACTTTAGCAATTACTTTTTTTTCTTCTTTCTTCTCAAGAGCTTCCTTGAATCTTCGTAACACACTTCTTTATTATTGAAAACAGAATTAACTCTGTCAGTTTACCTTTTACTTGGTCTGAAATGATGGAATAATATATTTTGATACTTACTTCGTTCGTAATCTCGTACAAAATTATTTTTTTGGACGACCGTTTTTTTACGTTCAGTGGTATGAAATTCTGATAACAAATTAAGCAATTTAGCCTATTTAAAGCATTTGGATATTTGTTTTATTTATATATTTTATACAATTCAAATATGTTAATGTTACAAAAAATGCAAGCACAATTATTTTGGTGCCAGGATAGTCTGGTTGACTGAGCGATGGGCCCATGTCCAAGAGTAGTAATAATATAATATTATGATAGAATAAATTAATATCAAATCGGATATAACAAATGTTTCGGACATTCACCAAAGCGACCTCTTGATTTTTGGCATCCACCGTGAAAGTCAACATTCTCTTGATTTCGATTATTCACGGTAAAATTGAACGTTACAACTTAGAAATATGTGAATTTTTAAAGAACTCTCCTTCCACATGAATCTTTTCACCACAAAATAATGGATTCTGATGGATCAAAATTTTGAATGGAGACCTTTTAATGAAAATGTTTCTCCTTTTTTCCGCCTTGATGTACTTTCACAATCAAATGATTCTCGAAGAAAGAAGGGGGGAAAAACGGCGTTGAAAAGTGGGACCGGTTGTTTATTTAATTTAAAATTTATTTTTTTTGGCTCACCACGTGGCGAGTGATTATTTTCAAGTCTAAACTTTTGAACAAACTTTCAAAATTTTACGCGCAGCGACCTACACGCAGCGAATTGGTAATAGTAGTTGAAAAATACATAATTTCAACTTCACGAAAATGTAGTTTGATTTTGAGTTTAAATCTATAATTTCTTTCAAAATCCATTGCTTAATGATTTTTTATTGATAACACTTTATTTTTTACCTAAATTTATTTTTCGTGTGTAATCAGAAGTAAATGACCACAAAATTGAGGCCAATCACTGAAATAAAAACCAGTTTTCCAATTCCCGGTAGCATCAACAGCAGATTGTTGTATTTATTATCACGATATTATCTCTCTTAAATTTTTTTTTTCCCCTTCCGTTTTAGAAAATAAGAACACTATGATCATATTATCTTCTGCCTGTTCCCATTTTTCGATGCCGATCGATTATTGACACCAACCTTGTATTTCCTAAGGGTTGACTAATATGTTACAAGCAATTCGACAATAGCTTTGTTTACAATCGAATAGGTCTTGCATTCAAATGCAATGTTTTCAAGTTCGCGGATGCATTTCGGCAACTTAACTTGGATCACCCTTATGCTTAAGGAAACACAATTATTGGCGCCACTGCCTCCATTAACAACTGGTTTTCTCAATTAAAGTTCGTTATCTATTCTGGATGCTGTTTTAAATATGATAGTTAAACGTATTAAACATTTTGATCTTTGAATATTTGTCGCGATGGAATTTTTATTTTTAATGTCGTGCTCCAATTATGCTTTTTGTGACCTTTAATTATGAAGTTATGTAGCGTCTTATTTCAAACTTTAAAAAGGGAAGCAAGGCAAATATGTTCCTGTTCTGTGAAAAGAAGGTAAGTCGTATAAAATTTATGTTACTTTAATTATGAAATTTTTCTTTAGAAAATTATGCGAAATAACTAAAGGAAACGAGGAAAATAAAAACGATATAGTTTAAGTGCCTTACACTTGAAACGATGCGATGATTTTAAACTATATAAATAATAACTGACTAATAACTCAAATAGTTTAAAAGTTATTAAACTTTTTTAAAAATATCCAATTTGGCAATATTTTCCCCCCTAGATGAAAATTATCAGAATCACTGCTTTATTCTCAGTTTTTTCAAATTTTCATGAGCCCAGTTAATGCAGCATTGGAGTACGTTTTTAAATATTAAAAAATTAGACCACGAACTCTTTTCATTTTCTTAAAACTGTGACTTTTATCCATATTGACGTTTTGCGCCATTTTCAAAATAAGCGTTGGCATCGCTGGCTTTAGATAGGCTAAACTTGACATAACAGTCATGATTAACAGCTACAAACTCACAACAGTTATAAAAATAGCGAATTATTCACGAAAAAGCATCGTTTCATCTTACGACGGAGCCTTCGAAAAAGCCTTAATACTAAAAAATATCAATTCTGTTGTTAAATATCAACATATAGACCTGTTTTACGATTGTTCTCACCTTTAAAGAAAGAATTACGCCTTTCTGTAAAGAGGAAAGTAGGTTTTTCGAAATTTGCCGTTCATTCAATGCAAAATATTTATTTACAATATTCAACATGTTTTAATTTAAATGTAATGTAGTTAATGAAAGAATTCAAACAAGTATGTGTACAATGATGTGAGGTTTCTTAATAACCCATTCATAGCCATGCACAAAAAGCTATCTATATATAAAAAAAAGTATTATCTGAGCTATATGTAGTACTATCTGAAAAAAAGTGGTAGTTCATTTTATACCGAGTGGATATTTCTTTCTGTTACCTACCACTTTAAAAGCGCAATGTGGCTTACATCAAATCAAGTTATAAACGCTTATATTATGAATGTATTAGGATAGACAGAATACCTTGTTTCTGAAAAATCAACCATAGTATAGCCACCACTTTTTCTTTTTTGAAAAACTTGACTGTTCTTTTAAATGGACTCTAGGCACAAATGGGTTTATATATCAGTTAACAATATATTACTAAGGTACTTTACATTATTATTCTATAACCATATATTACTATGTGACGAAGTTTTTGCTATATATTACTTAGTAATATATCATAAACCGCTACATTATGTATCACTAAGATAAATATATCGTAGGTCTATATCGTATACGAGTGCAGGCTCAAATAATCCCGAGATCCACAGAAATGTCTTTAGTAACAAAGTCCGATTATTTTTCGTAATTGTTCAGAGATGGAGCAATAAAACACATTTTCTAAGAACTTCCTTATAAGTCTCTTATATGTATTTATATTTACAATGAAGAGATTCTCTAAAGCCCAATACAATTATATCATCTAAATCCCTTATCTGTTCTCAACTTCTCTCAAAAATATTTTGCCATACAATAAGCTTAGTCGTCCGTTGTGGTATTCTGGTAAACATTAAACGCACTGGTTAGCTGAACAAGCAAAGAATTTAGAATTCATTTGAAATATGGACTCACTAAATTTGTTTTATAAACAATAAACTTTAAATAAAAGTTTGAATAAATAGGGTTAACAGCCGCAATGGCTCAGGGGATGGAACTTTCGCCTTCCAATGAGGCGAACCGGATTCGAATCCCAGTCGATACGAATTCCGCATCCGGCTTGCAACGACCACAGTGCTGACGTGAAACATCCTCAGTGGTAGATGGATCCTGGGTTGGAGTCCCCTTGCCGTGAGGCTAACCGTGGGAGGTTCTTGTGGTCTTCCTCTCCATGTAACGCAAATGTGGGTTAGCTCCATCAAAAAGTCCTTCACGAAGGCAAGTTTCTCCCAATACTCGATCCAGGAGTTCCCTTGTCTTCTGGATTGGGTTCAAAAGTACAAGGCTACGGAGTTGAGCATTAGTAGTCGTAAACCTATAAAATTGGGTCGGCTGTTCAACGACGGTTATAAAAAAAATAAAATGAATATCCACTCCCATGAAGAAAAAAAAAATCAGCATTGAACTTTTCTCCGTGTATTTTTTTAAAACTTATAGAATCTTTTCACTGATGAAATAACGTATTTTAAGCTATTTTTATTTCTGTTGTGAGCTTATAACACTTAAGAGGAAGCCATACAGTGGGAGAAATTTTTCATCGCAAATTCTGTTTAACCTCCAGAACTAGTTAAAAATTTACAGTATAGAAAAAGTGAGTTCAGCAAACCTAGATAAACCCATGAAGTTTCGAATGCTGAAAAAGTTATGCAAATGCAAACAGATTGTTGGAAGAGAACTTCAGTCCTAAGTCATTCTCTCATAACTTGTTTTTATTTTGATAATTAGTTTTTGAAAAACTTCATGGATTACACTAGGTTTGCCTTAACTCACTTTTTTCTATATTTTAAATTACTTATATCTATAAGACTCGTATAATATACACGAACGCCGTTCGCAGAAAATTTGTCACCCTGGCTGTAAAATTTTTACTATTTCTAAAACAGAAAAAAAAATAAATATTCCGCCTCTTCAAAAAAAGATCGTCTTTTAGAATTCCCGCAACAAAAACAAAAAAATAAATCAATAATTCGTTTTTACTCGATTCAAAATTGCATTCTCATAATTTAAAATCACACATCGCGATTCCTATTTACGAGATTTAATATCGCTTTTCGTATTCGCACAATTTTGAAATCGCTATTATGATTCGTGTTCAAGTGACTTAAAAATTACACACCAGAATTCGTATTCACGAAATATTGAAATCATACATTGAGATTCGAAATAAACGCGATTTTAAGACTATACATCGGAACTCGTATTAACGCGATTTTAAAAGTAAACTTTGAGATTCTTATTTACGAGATTTTAAAATTCAATGTCTGGATTCGTATTCGCGTGATTTAAAAATCACTCATTGAGATGCATAGTCACACAATTTAAATGAATAAATAAAATTCCATACCGATATTTTTATTAAAACGTTGATAACATTCTAAGGATAAATGTAAGATTAAAAAAAAAAAAATCCGTGCGATTTTCAAACGTTTTTCGCCAAAATGAGTTGGCGACGAAAGGGTTGAAACTAGTTAAAATAATTAATCAGTGCTTGCAGGAAGTTTTTTAATTGAGATTTTTTTGTTCCCAAAACGTTTTTCGTTTTATTTTACTCTGCTTATTGAGGTGAAAAAGAATTTGCTATGCAAAGTTTCTCCCGTGGTATTACGTCCACACAAACTTTTGTGGCCGAAATTTTATTCGTGTCTAGTTGATGCTCTCTATGCTTGCTGATTATAAAAAGAAGGCAAATTTCTATATAAAACTCGCTTTTTTTTTAATAAAAATTCATTTTATAATTTGTTTCTTTGTTTTGACACCGGAAAATAGACAATTATTCATTGATTTTAATATATTTTTTTTTTATTGAATGGAAGAATCACGCCAATTTGGCGATTTTTAAATAAGTTTGTTAACTTTTAAAATATTGAAGTTATTCGTCCGTTCTTATGTCTGGATAGTTCTTTACTGTAAGATGCCATGGATAGTTTAATATTATAGTCTTGACTTAAGTGTACGACATTTAAACTCTGACTTTTTTATTTTTGTCGGAAAAGCTTCAAAAAACATTGTTTGGCGATTTTTTTTTTTTTAAATTTATAGTCCTTTAAATTCTTGAATAATTTTTTCATTCTATTAAACTATTTGTCCTCATAACTTTTTACGGCAAGATAGTTCATTCAGTTTAAAATTATATTGATACATAAATTGTATAAAAAAAAGCTACTGTTTAAGGTGCTTAAACTGTAACTCAGAAATACCAACTCAGATTGCTCTTTTTTTTTTCTTTGTTCTTGACTAAAAAAAATTTAGGAATTCAGCCTCATTATTCCAGCTCACTGTATATGATAGTTATATGTGGTATATTCAAATTTTGAACATTTAAATAAACATTCTTAATGAGGAAAGAAAATGACCCTCCCCCTACTTCAAAGCTTATATTCATAACAAATCTTTTCTCCTATTATCATTATTATTTTTTTATGCTTTGAATTTTAAATTCAAAACGTTCTTTTTTATGTGGCCATTAGGTATGTAATAATATTATTTTAGCGTTGCTTCTTACTTTGTTTCTCATTATATACTTTGTAATTACCTTGGCTTCTTCAGATAAAACAAACAAGAAATAATAATACATAATTTATTATAAAAATAATATGTGTATAGAGTTTTACGGCCTTTAGTTAAACATTTTTGGATCCACCAGGTTCAAAGTTTTATTTTTTATTTGTTTAAGTTAAGCACACTAAATGAAACTAATTATTAAATTAATAGTAATCTTTATGATATTAAAATAACTATTTTGTATTAAAATATACGAATTATACATTCAGCATTGGCTCCACAATTTCTTAAACGTAATCTGATCTGCCCTTAAAAAAAGTTATCTTGTGTGTAAGTTAGATATTTTAAAGGAAAGAGACTGAAAATATTGGTAACAAATTTCTAGTCTTTCTAATTAGCCACTACATGTTATTATGTCAAATATATATAAATATTTCGATTTAAAATTTTTGAATTATAAAGTTTTTTGCATGGCAAAATACAAAATTTGAGCGAAATCAGTTGAATAGTTTCCTGAGAAATCGAATTTTAAATTTACAACTTCTTTAAAAATATTTCTCAGAAACTTTTCAACCTATTTTGCTCAAATTTTGTAATTTGTCATGCAAAATTACAAACTTTAAATTGACGTAAAAAATTTTATGAATTATAATTCAAAAAAGTTTCAACCATTTTTAAAAGAAAAATGATAAAAATTTATTAAAAGCTATTTTTTGCACAAAATTTTCTTTGGATAAACGAATTTTATTAATTGTGTGCAAAAATTTTTCAATTCGCCAACAAAGTTCTCAAGATATGGCAAAATACGCAAAGAGTAAAATTAACATTAAGGGGTTCAAACTTCTGATCTCTCTTCTGATCAAACTATGGGGACCATATTTCAAAGATTACGCTCACCTCCTATATTTTTTTATTTTTTTTGGGGGGGGAGGGGGGTCAGAAATCTGCATCCGTCGAGAAAAAGGTATGTTTGTTCAAAGAAAGTACTTTTTTGTGTCTGATTTCGTAACTTAATATATCGTCTGCACTAATTAATCAGCATATTTGAGGTCACCTCTTCGAGCCATTAAGATTGAGTCCTAAAACGTGAAGTCCGATCATTAGATTAAGAGTTATTCTGGTTGGTACGTTTTTTTTTTTGTTGTTGTTTTTTCGCATTGTGCAGCTTCAGCTGTATGAATTACCTAAAGCTGGTACTATATACATATATATTTATAATTTGGTACAATAATTAATTTTGATGTGTATCCGAAAGGAGAGTTTTAAGTTCTTTTATAGAAAGTGATAAAGTCTTAATGTTTTCTTTATTCCTTATTGCATTAAATTTTTCGTCGTAATGTTTAAAAATAAGTGTTTTCATATTTCAAATTGATATTTGCATATTTGTGGTTTTCAATTTGAATTCAAGAATTTATTATAATGACAATATTGCATGAAAGAAAGCGACTGTTGGTACTAAAATATGATCGATGCGTGTTTTGATAAGAAAAAAAAAATA
This sequence comes from Parasteatoda tepidariorum, assembly GCF_982258835.1. NCBI lineage: Eukaryota > Metazoa > Arthropoda > Arachnida > Araneae > Theridiidae > Parasteatoda > Parasteatoda tepidariorum. The sequence goes on along the minus strand of NC_141760.1, from coordinate 22,486,601 downwards.
TTTTTAGAATTTTTAAATTGGTGGTCGTGCAGAAGGTCGAAATTTGCTGGCAAGCATTTAGTCTCATAGCTATGCGATTTATTTTTCTTATATGTGTGCAAAAGTCATAAGTCAACGACTTTTCCTTCCAAATTGTTTGAAAAGAAAGCGAATTTTTTTCTTACTTTTCCCCAGGTTTAATCTTCGTAAAAAATCAGTGTTGTACCAATATGTTTTTCCACGTTTCAAATGTCATCATTTTCGATAGGCAATTCAAAATAGACTAAGTCAGCAACAATATTTTCCTTACACTTTGAAAATATTTATTTGAAATCTTTATCGTAAATCTATTTTCTTGGATACTTGACTTAATTTGTTGTAAATTGTTGATTTTAATCAATTTTTATTTCGTAGGACTTATGTTTGATATGCCTGTTTTTGATGCACATCAACTTCGCATGCGAACTTGTTTTTTATTATCTCCAAACCAGAGCTGTGAAGTCGGTATGGAAAATGACCGACTCTGACTCCTAGAATTTTAAACTTAAGAACTCCCGACTCTGAGTCTGACTCCCATTCCAATTCCTGGAATTTTAGCTTAAAGACTCCGACTCCTGGAACTTTGAACTTAGAGACTTTGACTCTGATTCCGACTCCCACATACATATATGTAAACATATATGTCTGTGTTAAGCTTATTTTTTTTTTTATACATAAGTAATGGATGCTGCAGAAAACAAATTTATGCCGTAGCAGATATTTTATATAAATTAACATTTATGATGAAATGGAAAAACTGGCATTAGTAATTTCTAAGAAGCAGTATAGCGTCGAAAAGATAGAGAACCGTAGATCTCCGATTTGTTGAATTCCAGTGTTGAGAAAGTCTTTCCACGCTAGCTTGAGTCGTTGGTAGAGCTGTTACTGTTAGGGCTTCTTCTTTTTACACTTTTCTAAATCGATTTGTATTGTTTCTAAATTAGGTGTTTTGCAAAAGGGATCATTTCTCTCTATTTTTTCTAGTGCCGTGTAAAATGAATTTTTGTATTGTTTAATCTTTATACCTAAAGGCTCTGTCATGATTATTCAATACTCCAATTGTTAGAAAATAATTTCATCCTTAGCTAAAGTTCATTGATGGCTTTCTTTGCCTTTTTAATTTGCTCTTTATCCTACAAAATTCGGTGTTTTGGATCTACATATATTGAACATAGCAAGATTTTGTCTGGCCAACTAGGTTTTTTCTTCATTTATTTATATATACATATTCAATAAAATTGAAAATAACTACATATTTGCTTATGTATATTGTCTACTGATAAAAATAACTCTTTTTGTCATTATTTTTTTCAGTTCACTTCAATTTTATTTCAAATTAAAACTGTGCAAAAAAATTAGATATACCTGTAGAGTCGAAGTGTTATAGTGACTCCGTGCTTCCGACTCCTTTTACTCTAAAATCTGCCTGACTCCATTTCCATGACTCCGACTCCTCAGTCCTGCTCAGAACTCACTGTTACGGAAACATCATTTTTACGAAACTGCTTTATCATTTAGATTTTAGATGGAATTATCTTTGGCTAATTACAACTTTTATAATTGTGTTGAAAACTTTTTCATTCGGTTAAATATCTCCCGTAACATTGCAAACTATGTAAAGAGTAAAATTGACTTTAAGGTGCTCTAACTTTTAACCACTGTCCTATTTTTAAATTTCGACTCAGGATTAAATTTTATCGTGCGGTAACCCCTGTTATTTTGAGAGTTACAGATCCGAACCCTTTAAAATAAGATTGAATCTTATTATGTGAGAGCGATAAGGCTGAAACCTAATGCGTGAAATCAAACCATCAAATCAGAAATTATTTGTATATTCCGTCTTCTTTCCTCCATGTTGTGCATTTAAACTGCTGTTTGTAGAAAATGCAACACCATGAAGGAATCATCAGAATCAAATGAAATTCGCAGCAAATGTCAATTATAGGATATTATGCAAATTAATAAAGTTTCAGAGCCATCGCGCGTGCGTGGCGCGCGCAGCGCCCTCTGAATTGATGCTGAAAGCGTATAAATAAAGTGCTGTAGCGGGACGTTGAAAATAGTCTATGATTATTTGTTAGTGGCAAACGTTTAGTGAGACCTGAGTATGCCTCCACGACGAAAGAATAAGAAATTCAAGCAACTTACGGAGTTTGAACGAGGGAGGATAATCGGCCTTCGAGAAGGAGGATTTTCCTATCGCGCAATAGCAGCTCGTATGCAGCGGAACAGTTCCACAGTGATGCGAGTTTGGAAGCAATGGACCGACGAGCACCGAACAACTCGAAAAACAGGCACTGGACGACAGAAGGTGACGTCAGAGCGCGATGATCGACACCTGCTCCGCATGGCGGTGAATGATCGCACAGCTTCCTCCAGGCAGCTGGCAGCACATTGGTCTACTGCTACAGGTGTACAATTGTCGGCTTCGTCAATTCGTCGTCGTCTGCTGCGCCGTGGATTGCGTGCAAGGGTGCCATTATACAGGATTCCACTCACGGCGGATCATCGACGGCTGCGTCGGCAGTGGGCTCTTGAGCACAGAGACTGGCGAGCTGATTGGCACCAAGTTGTCTTTTCAGATGAATCACGCTTCAATTTGTGGACCCATGATGGCCGTGTTCGTGTTAGACGTTATGCCGGTCAACGCTGCCTTCCTGAGTGTATTATTGAACGACATAGTGGTCGAACACCCGGAGTTATGGTCTGGGGTGCGATTTCGTATCATGGACGATCCAATTTGATACGAATTGAGGGTAATCTCAATAGCAACAGATACGTCCGTGAAGTGCTACAGCCCGAAGTCGTTCCTTTCCTTCAAGGCATCCCTGGAGCTATCTTTCAGCAGGATAATGCACGCCCACATGTTGCGCGGACTGTTAGAGACTTCTGTTCAGCACAACGCATGCAACTTCTTCCTTGGCCTGCTTATTCGCCGGATATGTCGCCTATTGAGCACGTGTGGGATATGGTTGGTCGGCGTCTCACTCGTGATCCGCGTCCTGCAGTTTCCAAAGACGAACTTTGGTTGCGCATACAAGCGATATGGAATTCTCTTCCTCAAGCAGATATTCAACATCTGTTTGACTCCATGCCACGTCGTATAGCAGCACTTATTGCAGCGCGTGGTGGCTGCACCAAATACTGATTTCGGACGCTTAATTTGTTTCTTTTGTTTTGAAAATTTCATCATTTATTTGTATCAGTACAAGTCGTTTCTGCATTAAATTTCATTTGATTCTGATGATTCTTTCATGGTGTTGCATTTTCTACAAACAGCAGTTTATTTAATTATGTGCACATACAGAATTTATTCTAAAAAATGTAAATCCATTATAATAAAGTCATATTTGTATTCGGCAGAATTTGAAGACCAGTCTCTAAGCGATAACTAACTACTGTTAACTGATCGATCACTGCAATTGGTTAGTTACAACTAATAGCATTGTCGCATGGTTGCAACTAATAGTATATTAACCACGTGGATATGCATGGCTTGATAATATTACAGCTTTAAGGCTTTGGTTTATTATCACGCTGAATCAATTTTCGGATCAGATTTAATTGGATACCTGCAAGTGACGTCTCGCGCGTGTGTCGAACCTGATTGGCTGATCTACGCGTGAAGTCGCTGCTGGTATCCAATTTAATTTAAAATAATCTTGTTGCTTAAAAATTACATCATGAACAACATCATGGCTCCCGCAGTCAGCCCTCTCAATGAAAATTGTTCGATAATCTACTTGAAATGAATTTAAAATAAATAAATAAATTTTTGAACTTCTAAACCACACATTGAAGAACATATTGGTTTCTGTACTCTCGATAAAATTCCAGTTCGAAAAATTTAAATGAAATTAGCTTTTAGCTGTAAGATTATTAACAACTATTTGTTACGGTACAATCACAGTTTACAGATTGCCCTTCCATATTTTGAATATAAAGTATCGATTAAAAGGGCTGGCGTTAAGGATTTCAAATTATTAGCCAGTAATATAGCCAAATATCAAAAATCTTCGCCAAATGCAAATCTTAACAATTTTTTTTATATAAATATTTTTCGTTCCAGTGAAAAAATATCTTTCGCTAATACTTTCGCCAAAACACAATTTTATTCGTCAAATTTACAATTTCATCACATTTGGCGAGGTAGCGAATGCTTAGCCCGGGGTCTGTGTATATATTTATTAAACATGCAATCTCCACCATCAATGGTTTTCGAATTCATTATACACATTCCATAGTTAAGCTGCGACGGCACTGTGATTGGGTTACTGAACTATAGGGCAAAATTAGGAAATTTTGCTACTAGCTAGTGATGAATTGAATATTTGACAATGGGCACTTTTTTTTTAACACAAAGTGACCACTTTACAAAAATTGAAAAACTGCTGTTATAATAATATCGGGCATGTCTTTTAAAGCATTCCACAAAATATGGTAAATAAAGTTCATATATAAAATGAAGAAGCATATTAAGAAGTTTTCGTGAAATTATAAAGTATTCACAATAATCAGGGCTCCCACGGGTTAGTTATAGAATAGGAAAAATCTGGAATAGTCAGGGAATTTTATTTTAACTCTTAAATAGCTGGGAATAATCAGAGAAAGTTACAATTTTTTACAAAATAACCTGGATGATTCCTATATTTCCTACTGGAAAATAACCAGTCTAACAATTGTCAGTAACAGTAATCTGTTATCGAGATTCGTGTTAAATAATTATAACATCTATTATGATTATTTTATAAAATTCCACTTTCCAGTGAAGGATTTCCATGTTTCCATTCTCATTTTGTTACATGTTTTTGCTCACAAAATCTGATATTTGACATTACAATTTTAAAAAAAATGATGAAAAGGTGCATGGTAGAGATAAAATATGGTTTGGATTTTGTTGAAATTTACCTGATATACCTGGAAAAGTCAAATAAATTTTTTTTTCTGAAATCGAAGGGAAACCCCGATAATTCCATATTTATTTATTTTTTAAAAAAAAGTAATAAGATACATACAGCACCTGTATAAGGTGCTTTTTCGATTTAAATAAAAAAGTGGTAATCGGCATATATTTTTTTTTATCTGTAATAGTTGTCCAGTGGTCGGCGGCTACCTTTAGGCGGATACCCTATACGCTAAACTATCATTGTGGTGAACCATCCCTGGTATTTAATTGAATTGATGAATACCAGCTTGTTTGTTCAGTAAAAGTGGTCAATGCGCAATGCGGACCACATTACCGCCATCATGTCGTTGGTCTTGAACTTGTGAAGTTTTAAGTTCTGTGAACTTTCTGATCGATAACGTGCAGTTGAGTGAATGTCTTGCTTTATTTTATAATTAGGACTAGTTCTTTTAGTTCTTATAATTTGGACTAGTTCTTTTAGTTCTTATAATTAGGAGTAGTTTTTTTTAGTTCTTATAATTAGGACTAGTTCTTTTAGTTCTTATAATTAGGAGTAGTTTTTTTTAGTTCTTATAATTAGGAGTAGTTCTTTTAGTTTTTATAATTAGGATTAGTTCTTTTAGTTCTTATAATTAGGAGTAGTTGTTTTAGTTCTAATAATTAGGAGTAGTTCTTTTAGTTCTTATAATTAGGACTAGCTCTTTTAGTTCTTATAATTAGGAGTAGTTCTTTTTAGTTCTTATAAATAGGAGTAGTTCTTTTTAGTTCTTATAAATAGGAGTAGTTTTTTTAGTTCTTATAATTAGGACTAGTTTTTTTAGTTCTTATAATTAGCACTAGTTCTTTTAGTTCTTATAATTAGGACTTGCTCTTTTAGTTCTTATAATTAGGACTAGTTCTCTTAGTTCTTATAATTAGGACTAGCTCTTTTGGTTCTTATAATTAGGACTAGTTCTTAGGACTTTTATAATTAGGATTAGGAAAGTGTTCAGCTTTTGAACGGCATGCTGGTGAGATGGACACAAGATGACCCTACAGAAACTAACATAGTTTTTAACGAAACCGGTTTGTCGATTATGTAGGAAAATGAACAAACGTTCAACCTTTAAACTATAATACAAAAGAATATTACACTCTCGTTAAAAAAAGTGGTTCAACGCTGAGCCACAATATCAGTACCTTGTACCATTTATTTGCACTAAAATTACTGAAGCTTTTAAAAAAGCATTGAGCCATGTTTCCTTTAAAGCTGAACTTAGCTCCATTTTATGCTTACAACAAATTTGAAGGATATTATGTGTTCGAACAGTTTATAAAAAACCTAATACTAGAAAAAAATAAGCAAATTTTCGTATTTCTAAAAATATAGGAGACTATGCCATCTTACTATAATAAAACGGAACACGTTGCTTTGTTGTTTTATACATATACTCCATCTCCTTTTGGCCATCTTAATATTTGGACATTTTATTTTCAATTCTCAGAAATTTCTTTTCTTACTCCCAGCTTGATTTAAAATCGAATGCCGTGCTAGACGATGGCCGTAATGTCGTAATTCAAATCATATTTTGTAATTGGAGTTGCGTTTCTGTTTTGCTGGTACATTTCATTTGCAGTTCAATATTTGAGGGGAATCAAAAGGTGTGTCCATTCTTTTTGTGGCAAATAAGGTGCCCTAGGCGGCATCTGTGTGTGTGTGTGTTGTTCCTGCGATTGTGTGTGGAAAAAAAAGAGAATATTACTGCCCTAGGGAACTTGAAACCGGTCCTCTTGCCCATTCATCAGGACCTCTAATGAGGGGGTAGGACACTGGGACCCAGCCCAAGAATCATCCTCTTTTTCTTTTCCAGGAGCTCATCTTCTTTCTCTCTTTCAGATTTGGCGATCGTTTTAAAAATAAAATTCTATACAGCCGTTACTTTAGTAATATTGGGTTCGATAATTTTTAGAAGTGCCAATAAGTAGACATTCTTGTCTTGTCACCAGCTATTTATCGAGTCGTTTTTTTGATTTTTTCCCCCTCTCACTTTAAAGTATTATTTTGCAATAAAGTAAAGTAAGATTTATCGGGAAAATTTATTGGTAACCAATTATTTGACCGCCATGATGGCGAGCTAAATTGTGGTTGTAGGTTTGAAAGATTTGAATCATTTGATTCGAAAAAATTATTTTTAAATGTTTAATATAAACGTATAAACTGGATAAAGGGGGGAATCGCAAAGTTATTTATTTTAAATAATTCATAGGAATAGAAACTTTCAATGGAAATTGAAGCAAAAGGTGAATTTTTTGATATTATTTCAGTCTATTCAATCAGTATTAAAGAACGCCAAATATCCCCGAAGGCAGATGAATCGTGGGGATAGAATTCTCTTTCCGCTAGGTTAACCTTCGGAAGTCTTCGTGATTTTCTTCTCCATCTAACGCAAATTCGGGTTGGTTTCATCAAAACCGCAATGCTTGATCCAAGAGTTCCCTTGTCATTTGGATGTGTTTAACACTAGATTGCCCAAGGAAGTCATTTTGACTGCCTTTGATTTCAATTAGAAAAACAATGATGTATATAATGACACAATTTCTTAGAATCGTGTGCAACATATAACTTTTTTTAGTGTTAATATTTACTAAAAACTTTTTATATAACTGTAAATAATATAAAAAAATATTACAAATTAATTTTTAAAAAATTTCTTTACTCATTATTTATTCTTTTACTATCCAGTCATTTTGACTGCCTTTGGGCAATATAGCTATGTGGAAATACTTACCACTGATAGATGACAGAGTTTATTGTTAATTAAATTGTAACCGTAACTGTAAAAAGATCTTGTTAAAAAGAGACATCTACTTTTTTTGAATGTAGTTGTAGCTGTAGTAGCCTTTTCTCCTGTATATCTCATGTTATAATATATATTTTTGTTGTCACTTACCCCCTTGGACTGGTTATTGGAGTAGTTTTCTTTATTTAAGAAAATGAGATAAATCTTCGGTGTATTTCATAACCCATTAGAATTTATTAAAGTCGAAAAGAGAAAAGGTATATACTAAGTTTTAGTCTTTCTAGTGTTAAAATTACAATGCTGCGGAGTTGAACATTGGTAGTCGTAAATTTAAAATTTTGTCGGATGTTCTATGACAGTTATAAAATAAAATATCATATGAGCCGTGGTGGCGTTTTCTTATCTTCTGGGTTGAGTTCTGTACAACAAGGCTATGAATGTAAATTCTGATAGCTACGAATCCGGTGTAAAATGGCAGTTGATAAAATAAAATAAAATAAATGAGAAAACGGCAATCTCTGTATTAACAAAAAATATCGCAGCATTGCATTAATAACCCTTCCGTGCAATAGCTTCTTGTTAGCATTTTATTCTTTAAATTAAATGGATGATGATGAATGACTGACTCCATGGGCGGTTAAAAAGTAAAAAAAAGAAAGTCTTATAAAACATCTGGAACATATTTAAAAAACGTCCTCAATTTTTATTTTTATCCTTCGTTTTCCTTCTTTGATGTTAAAGAACCAGATTATGCTAAGTTAAAATAACCCTTTAAGGAACCTTTATGAATCATTTTATTCAAATTCAAGCATTAGACCTACTTTGTTATTTTTGTAGGTTGTGCATATCGAATTTATTTTATTTTTTTCATTTAATGATAACTGAATAAACTATATAAATTGAAACTACTTTAAATCTCCATTACCCCAAGTTATTATTTCAAAAAGTTAGCTACTTTCTGATTTGAATAACATAATTATATTGTGTTGCATTACGAAACAGTTTATTCGCAGATTAAGGGCAGTTTTATCATGAACTTTTAAAGATTCTTTAACGGATTTTTTTTAAACATCCTATTTATATGATATAACTGGAATGTGTTTTAAATCGATGAACAGTCATTGTGATTCCAACTTATTAAAGTCAAACTTATGAATAACAGATTTTTCAACTTTTTTTTTTTTAACTATGTGTGCTTGAATTATTTTTAAAGTATATTTGACTCACAAGGGAGGGTACGATTTAGAAACTTTGGGGGGGGGGGGGGAACTTGGCATAGTTGTTAGTATTCCTTAAGGTTATTCACCCTTTAAAATAATAAAACGCACTAGCCACCGAGTTCCGATTTTTCACGTTGTTGTTCAACTTATTTCCTTTTTCTTACCTTTTTTCTAATACAGAATTTTCCTGTTTACCAATATTATTAGTTTTAATACATAATTTCATTGTAATTTTTTTATTGTAGTTTTTTAGTTGTTAGATACTTACTAGTAATTCAAACTTTCAATAAAATAATAATGATTTAAATACTATTCAATATCGTGATTATAATAATCAAAATGTAAATGTTTAGACTTTATATCTTTAGCGTTGTAAATAATAATTTAAATTATAACAATAAAAAACAATACTTGGCTTCTTGCATAATTGATAAAATATAATTTCAAATTGTTTTCAAGGGGAATTTTTTTTTCTGCTGAAAAACATGTTTCCTTAGCATTTAAAAAGATTCTCTGTCTTCGAAAAGTTTTGTAGCTTACTATTATTGTAATACAATATAATTTAGCCATTGATTGTCTTTTATTAAAGCTCTGCAATGGCAATTAAAGATGAACTTGTGATTGTATTGTGATATTGAGTCATAACGAAAATTTATATCCTGTTTTAGTTCAATTAAATATTCAGAAATCTGTAATTGTTTTGTTAGATTTTTTTGCCAGTTTATTAAAAATAAATAAATAAAAAACTTAGCAAAATTGTATGGGATGCACATTTGGAGTATTTGTTTTAAAATCTAAATTTTTTACTATTTTACGCACTCTTTATAATACTATGTACTAACATCGATCTCTTGTGTACGGAATTTTTTTATTGCTTCTTTTACACACTAGATATCTGCACCAGAATATTTTTAATGCAACTGGAGATAGTTTATTTTAACTAGATGTCCAAATATATGTATATGTCACTATCCAAATATATGTATTTGTGATATGTATTTCGTACTCTCAGCTCAACTACTTATACTCTTTGTGAATGTGTTCTGTTATAAAACATTTTTTAGTATTGTGTACATTACGGAGTCGGAGTTACATGGACATATAGAGTTTTAAATTTCAAGCTAAAAAAAATATTCCAAAAATCAAAAATGAATTCATATATTGTACATACACCTTTTCTCTAAACTTTTCTTTAATAAAAAAAAAAAAAATAACCTCTCTCATTGCAGTTTTCTTGAAAATAATGAGATCGTTAAGGGGTTAGTAAAAAGAAGTTACAGTTATGAAAATTTTCATTTAGTGGAAGCCTCCGCGAGTCTGTTACACTAGCAGTGTAGCGTTTTTTTACTCCTTTTGCGGAATAGGTGTAAAGAGAGAAGATAAAAGCTGTTGCAATTGTTAACATCCATTCAAACTCTGATTTTTTAATTACGCTGTCTATCATCCATCTCCGTGTGTCTCTGAAAATTGACCACACGCAACCTTTTAACTTTGATCTGACGGCTGAGATGATCTTAACACATGACCTTCAAAAATAACATTTTATGAAAACTGCTACTAGATACCGGTTTCATAATTCATTCTCTTGTCTTTATCAAATGAAACTGTTATCTGCATGATGGTTCTTTTATAAAAGCAAGTGCATGTTTTCTTAAAACTAAGAGATTGTTGGAGAACTAAAAAACTTTTTTTTAGAACATATAGTGTACTTAGTGGATATGTAGTGTTTGATTTTTGCAACAATGATATACTGTTTGCTACTACAAATTGCTTTAATTTACCTTTGTGGTTGCAACTTCAACTCCAACAAGCTTTTTTGCTCACAATCGTTGTAAACTTGTTCTAATCTTTTTCCGACTCGATTTTTCTGATCTCGAAATTACTCCAAATTATATTTTCCAGCAAACATTACAAATTCTGCTCCAAAAGTGTTATTTATTTAACAACAATGATCTTGCTCCAAAAAACTTACATTTTTGTAACAAACATGAGTAGTAGGGTAATTTTTTTTATTTATTTTGTGCATTATTGATTAATAATTTTTGATACCCTGGCATGCAAACGCTCATGGTCAGCCATTGGAAGGCATTTTAACATTCCTCAACCTTTTTTTTTTTTTTAAATTTTTTTTATTGTTCTTAATTTAGCCAACATATATATAACACTTGATTCCGGAACTTTTAATCTTGTTATGTAATCGAAAATAAAGGCAAATTTCTGCAAATGAAATTTGATAAGTTGCACTTAATTTAGCTGAGTATTCATTTTCTTTTTTATTCATCGATTTCGAGTCTTGTTAGAACAAAGTCAACAGAAACGAATGTCACAATAAATGTATGGTGTACATATAAAATTGCTATTAGTACAAAATAAATATGCAAAACTCATACTTTTAATTTTAATTAAATATTAAATAAAGAAATTCATCCGATATTTACCTTGATGTAGGAAAACCGCTAAACACGGAGAACACTATTTATATCTAATACCCGACTGATATGAAAATTGCATTTGATTTAAAGTCACTTTCAAAGCACTGACTTTTCTTTCTTGTTGATAAGCATACTAAGATAGTTTTAGAACATTATTTGACTACATTTTGAATCAACAAACTATAATATTGGGTTTGACCAAATACTTTTGCACCCTAATGTAAATCTAAAGCGAAGCTTTATTTATATTACTATTTTCGGTGATCACAAAGGTATTTTTAAGAACTATCAAAACTGCTTTGAAATGTTAAAATTTCAGTCACCGAAACCAATGAAAACCGTGCCTCTTAACTGTTCCAAAATACCAAATCTACAGATTAATAAAGTTGTGCTTGATTAATTAAATGAATGTGGATAATATAAGATTTTGACACAAAACTGGGGTAGAAAATTCTGAAACAAACTGAGCTGTAAGTCAAGCAGAATTTGAAAGTGAACAGTTAATTAAACAAGTCATTCTATATTTTTATTTTGATCATGTTTATCAGGTATAGAGCTTTATAATTTCGTTTTAATGATATTTAATAATTAGCACAAAAAAGAGACGCGTATTATCAACGGATATTGGCTAGGTATGCGTCGCTAATTAATTTAATATAATCTTTTTTTTTTATCTTTGATATACTTAGGTCCATTTTTACTTGTTTTTTTATGTAATTTCTAAATTGCATTAACATGTATATGAATCAAATCGTAATGTATATAAATTAAATCGAATGCGTGACAAGGTTTTACAAAATATATGTAGCCTATGGCCAAATTATTAGACGTCGTAAAATATTATTCGTCGTAAAATATTATTTATCAAGTGATACTTTACTGCTTTCTTGTTTTTACGTGAGTGAAACTGGTTTGCACTTGTTTACGTTCGTGTATCAATTGGATAAATTGGACGATATATTGTATAAATATAGAATATTTATTACATTAGGTATTATATTAGTATATTATAATAATTATACAAAATTATTAGACGCACTGTAGTTGTTTAATAATTACGTGTTTTGTACGAGTGTATAGGCGATACTTTTATGTTTAAACATACATGTAATGGGTTTTTATGCAAGAGATTTTTTATATACTTCCTATTTGTATTTATTTTTAACGTATTGCATTACAATAAGTACAACCAATTGATACACGAACATAAACAAATGCAAACCGGTTTCAACCGCGTGAAAACTATAAAGCTGATATAGTATCCCTGATAATTAAGATTTGACATAGACTCTTATAGTACGTCTAATAATTTGGTCAGGGGCTGTATGTTGCATGATTTTAGAACATTTAAAAAAGAGAGCCAGGTTGCATTCAAAGGTTGACTAAAATCAATTAGTATTCAATAAGCGAATGAAGCAATCCGAAAAAAATTGCGTTTGCAATTCCTGGAGTTAGCCGTTTAGATCTTTTCAACATTCGAACTGTATGAGACATCATTTTTAGCCATCTGTAGTAATTGAAACTTTTATTTAAATGATTATATCAGTTTTTTTACTATCGAATGAATTTTATAAACTTTTTATATGACAGTTTCTTAAGGATAGAGTCAGTTTCATTAAAGTAGAAGTAATTTAGTGTGAATCATTATATTCTAAAAATGCGTAAATTACCCAAGATTTTTGAAATTCTCTTCTTTGTTTTATTTAAAAAAGGGATTATTTGAAATAAAGTGTACATACTACGCGCTAACTTACAAAAAAGTACATTTTATTTCAATGTTTTTCTCGTTTTACTCTAAACGCATCACACCAATAGCGAACGCAAAATAGTTTCCCTGCCGGGCATCATGTTTGGCGATGATCTTGGCATACTGGCGATTATGTTGTTTTGGAGGGGATGATTTTTCATCCTTAGCGGAAAAGTTCAACTTGATCATCTTGTATTTCTCTTTTGTGGTGGAACCGCGTAGTGTCAATTTAATAGCGATTGTCAGTTCTTGTTCAATGGATGTAATATCTACTATTTACATTTCTGGCTTTTAGGATATATTTTTTTATCAAATCAATTTTTGATGTAAAAAAGTAGATGTGCTAAATATGTATCTCCTTTTTGGATTATTCTCAATTTTCTTGGATTAATGTGCTATGTGTGGAAAGCTATCAAATTCCTTTGTCAAGGAAATGATCTTGACATCTATCCAGTTTGCGACGCAAACTTTAAGTGGTTCGATTAAGTGATTTATCTGTTATTTCATTGGTTGTGGTGTCTTGAGCAATCAATGTGTAACCAATGAGTAATCCTAATGTGAAAGCTAGTTCGGTCCTCGTGTGCCGCCAGTGGTGGAAAGTGTGCTGGGTTTATGGGGATCAGTACAAACTGTACCGTCAATTATATGGAAGGAAAAAAACAACTACAGCTACAATATCTGTACAGCAAGATGAGTGGTAAGATCATTAAAAACTGTAATCTATAAATGTTAATATTATAAATGTCACATTATACCATAAGAAATGAGGAACTTAAAAACGGGTAGAAAATCTTAAATTGCATTTTCAAAATGTTCAGGTTAAAGAACATAAACAGAGCGCCATTGAAAATGGAAATTGTTAATTATGGACACATTACAAATTAAATCATAACAATTTAAGTACTAGTGGATGAACATGTTAAGTAACATTTTGTAAACTTTCAAATTTTCATATTTAAGGACATAAACATAGTGGTATTGAAGAGAAAAATTGTTAATTATAAATATTAATACATACAATTATTACAAATTAATAACTTATTGAAAGAACATATTAAGAAACGTTTTGAAAACATTCACATTTTCAAGTTTAACAATGTGAACATTGCTATAAATTTCTTAACTAAAACGCTGCTGCTATGTTTTTGTTCTTAAACTTGAAAATCTTAATGTTATTAAAATGTTTCTTAACGTGTTTTTTCCAATAAGTTCTTCGAAAACATTAACAAAATAATAGAAACGTTTTCTTTATTTTGATATTTATAGAAACGTTTATGCTCTTAAACATAAGGTTTACGAACATAAACATTACTTTAAATATAGAATATAAATTTATTTTAGCAAATCTGTAAAAATAGTAATTTTCAATGAAAAAAGAAGCTTCGTATATAACTTCTTGGTATTTTTCATTTCTGTAGCCAATCTTTTTAATGCATTAAAATTTAACATGTAGTATAGTTCACCTCTTCAAATAAAAAACATAGCGTTCGAGCTTACATTTAAAAGTATTTAAACCTGCTTTTCATCATTTTGAGAAAAATGCAAAAGGCACATAGTATTGATGTTTATTTAATTTGTCGTGATTTCAGTTTTAAATAAATATATGTTTATGAAATGCGTATTAGCTTAACTGAATATGCATTAAATTTTATGAAAAAATTTCCTTCAACGATTTGCCTTATTTATACTATTTTGCAAGATCTTTTTTGCAAACTGTGACTAACAGGAGAAATTCTCAATTGCTGCTGCATCGTACTCATTTTACAAACTACTAATAAAATTAAATTATCTCAAGAAACTGAAGTGGTGAGATAAATTAATTAATTAAAAGCATCATTCGGGCTTCAAAAATATACAAAGTGGAAATAACAATCGACATGTTTCAAGAGCTCCAAAATTGGGCGCCAATTCTCAAGACTGTCAGGAGTGAATGAGAAAAAGTGATTTGAAATATAAAACATAAAGTTAACAATGAAAAATGGAAAAATTGAGGGGGAGAAAAAAATTAGAATGAAGTTTTTAATCAAGTAATACTGATAAAATTCCTTATAGCAAAGAAAATTAATTTAATGGTAATAAAATAATTTTAAATACAATGAGATATTTGATGCATATTTTCTATTAAGAGATTTTCTTCTCAGTGATAAAGTTTTAAAAAAAAGTGTGCATTAAGACATTTTCCTTACTTGCATGTTTCAATCTTATGGCCTTTGCAAAGTTTTTATATTGGCTGTGAATATGAGGAACGAATTTGCAATCTAACGCAACATTATCTAGGGTGTACTAGAAATGTCTGCGGGTTTGCTTGAGCAGAGCCCGCTCGAGATCGATAGGAATTTTTCATACCTAAGTCTGATATTCAATGTGACATATAAATGCCATTTCTCGCGAAGGTATAAAGCCAAAACTCACAATGAGATAGACCAAATAAGATATTTTATTGCGATAACTTAGTTACGAATAAGGAAATACAATATATTATTATGAACATTACATTTTTAATAATAGTTAATAAATGAACCATAACTGATTTTTTAATAAATGAACCAAAACTGATTTTTTTTTTTTTTTTGTTGCTTGATTCATAGTGAAAAAAGTATATTAAACTTTTTCCTGATTTAACGACGAAATGTTGTTTATTAATATTGTCACCATTTAGAGAAAATAATATTTAATCTATTTTGAATCTAATATTGAATCTAATTTGAAATTAATAAAATTAAGAATCAGTTTCGAAATTTACATTGTACATGTGAAGAAAAACATAGATGCCACTTTTTAGCTTTAATTGTGTGATTTTTTTTAAAGAAAAATGCACTGATAGACAATATTAATATTATAACTGATCATAATATTATAACTGATATAATATTATAACTGATATAATATTAATACTGATAGACAATATTAAATAATACTTTGATAGGCAATATTTGATTCATGGTTTAATAAATGTGATTTAAAACAATTTTCGTCTCCATGTTTCATAAATAATTCAAACATATACATTCTATTTTCGTTTTTTTTAGTAACTACCAACTTTTACGCTTTTTGCAAAAAATAATTTGCAGTTTAATTTGTTCTAATTCGGAAGTATATGAACATACACGAACATGCATGTTTTTCATTGCTTAGACATGATTGTAAATAAAAAGCATAAACCTTATAGTTATAAAAGCATAATAAAAAGTTTTTTACTGTTCGTGAATTGCAAAAATTTGTACGAATTTAAGAAATTTTAAATGCTGTAGCACTACCACAAGAAAACTTTTTTTCGCAAAAATCGTAATAGTTGGCAGCTATAATAAACAAATGCAACTACAAATTATAAAGTAGAAGTATCAATAGCATACAACTAAGTGAATAATGTCATAAGTCATCTATAACGGGATTAATAAAGGAAATAATTAACATGAATATTAAACTAAGTAACAAACAGACTTAATTCGATTGGCATAGCAAATAATACTATTGATAAACTAATAATAATAATAAATGAATCCTGTATTTTTCTGTTGAACTATATTTTTTTCTTGTCTAACACAAAATTTGTTCCAAGATTTTAAAATTAAATACTAATAATTATTGAATTGTTTTTACTGAAAAGGTTTGGCAACCCATAGGTTTGATCTTCTTAGTAACATTTACTGCTATACTCTAAAGATACCAACTACAGTGCAGACGTTAAATATATCCTCAGTGATAGACGGTAGTATGGGTTAAAATACCCTTGACGTCGGGCTAACCGTAGATTTTCGTGGTTTTCCTCTCCATGTAACTCCATGCAGGTTAGTTCCAGCAAAAAGTCCTCCACGAGGGCTAGTTTGTCCCAATGCGTAATTCAAGAGCTCCCTTGTCTTCAGGGTGAGGTTCAAAATGACAAGGCTGAAGAGTTAACATTGGTAATCGTAAACTCTTATATGAGAGAAAAAGGTGTTCTACAGTTTCTGAGATTTTAAAGGATTGCTTGTCTTATATACAGTTTCACAAATACTTTTTTTGTAAAGAATATTGATTAAATTTTCCAAAATGTGAATTAAATTTTCTTAAAAGGTAACTTTTTAAAGAAGAAAAGTCTAAAAATATCTTCGGGAATTGATAATAAATTTATTTTGTCTCCTTTTTAAATGCTCCAATTTATCTCGTAACTATTCTCCCGTACATTAATTACTGAAATGCAAATACGAGATTAATTATTTTTTCTGTAACCTACATGGAATTCTTAATTTCTTATTCTTCGTCTCTCTCAATCATAACTTTAAGCTAAGTTCATTTGCGCAATCAGTATTTGGGGTTAATTGCACGGAACACTGATTTCAATTATTTTAAACAATTTTGAAGTTCTTTTTTCGATTTCATGAAAGGTCAATCCCGCTTTTTAAAAGTTTCTTTTTTTCTTTTGTTTACTCGATAATACCTTTCATCCAGAAAAATCATTCAAGCTGAAATGATAATATGGATTGATGCAAAGTTTGAAAGAAAATACTTCACGGTGAATCATTAAAAAAAAAGGTTTTTTTTTTTTTAAAGTTAAATCTAATGAAAATATACCAAATAAATGTACATTTTTCTATATTTTCTCAAATAAGCTTTCCGAATATATTCTGAAATGGAACTTGTTTTACTAGATAAAACTTTTGATTGTATTCAGAAATGTTTAGTATGTTTAGTTGAGTAAATTTTGGGGTAAACTTAACGAGTGAATAGATGATAATGATTACAATTAGAGTTCTGATTTGTTAAACGATTATTCATATATTTAAATGCTTGAAATTGTAATCAGCACTTCGCTAATTGCAATCTCCATTACGCAAGTTGAGTCTTGATTTGTACTTGGTTGTCTTGATTAAATTCGTGTCCTTCCTAGTGGCCTTATTTTATCGTTTCAGGAAGCTAAAAATCTTAAAAACTTTAAAGGGCGCTAAATTTTATTATACTCTCACTTTTTTTTTAGCTCTGCTGAAAAGATTAATCCATTTTATTCCATTCCATGAATGAGAACTTAGCGTTCTAGAGCAGTGTTTCCCAACGTGAGGCCCACGCCCCACCGGGGGGCAATTCAAAAATGGACTCGACATGCGTTTAAACCTTTTGCTCTGGGCTATTTAAATGCAATGCGAGATTTCGGTGACAAAATCGAAAGAAAAAAGCAAATTCTTAAATAATTGCGGTCAATAAATATTATGTGACTGAGGGATTTTTTAAGCGACAAACCTGAAATGAAGTATCTGTTTACAGTCGATGGTAAAGCATTTGTGAGTTATTTAGTCAATATCTTTGAAAAACTGAATATATTAAATAAGAAACTTCAAATAACAAATAAAACCTTGTTGATGCAAAAGCGAAGATATATGGCTTCATTACCCTTATTGAGTTATGTCAGAAATATATTAACAACAAAAACTTTGAACAGTTTCATTGGCTCCAAAAATGTGAAGTAAATGATACCCCTTTACTTGTTATTGTCTATCATCTGAAAATTCTATCGGCTGATTTAAAAGAAAGATATTCTGATTTAAAACAAATTTATTTTCTAACATGGATGTTGCAGTCCATGTTAGTGGATTTGCCTGATATATCAAATATATCAAGAAGAACTTGCAGAAATGCAAAATGATGAGCCAGTTAAAACCTTATTTAATATGAAAGGCTTCGTGAGGAAACAGAAAACAAATACCCAAATTCAGTCAAATGTGCAAGAAAACTATTGTTACCAATTCCATCTTCATATTTAGCTGAATGTGGATTTAGTGCTGTAAATGATTTTATTGGTAAAAAAAAATCGTCCAAACACAACGGGGAGACTTGAGACTGAGGCTAACCAAATTGGAACCTAAGATAAAATCTACGTGCAGCAAGCATCGAGGGCAAGAATCTCACTTAATTAAAATATTAAATGATTATAGAAAAATATTTATTAAAATTATTTCGAATTTGAATTTTAGTTCTTCATTATATGTTCTGAAAATTTACTTACTTTGTTTCTTAAGTGAACAATTCGATTTTTTTAATATTAAAAATTATGTATATGTTACATAGGGGGGCATAAGAATTTTAGAAAGGCTTTGTTGGGGCATGGTACAAAAAAGGTTGGGAAACACTGTTCTAGAGCATGGATGGGCAAACTATGACCCGCGGGCCAACTGTGGCCAGTCGGAAGGTTTTATCCGGCCCGCGGATAGAATTTTAACTTGCCGGTCCGTGACGAATATAAACAATATACATCCATTTTCTTGTCTACTTTGTTTAAAGCTGTTTTTGTTCTTTCTTTTTTATCAAAGTATTGATGACCTTTTTACTTTCTCTATTTTTGTTCTACAAAACATAAATAGCTGGAAATAGGCAGCTTCAATTGGTAAAATGTTGAAAGCAAAAGTTCTTTATAAAATAGCCGTAGATTGGCGCCACCTGAAGCAGTTGTTTCTAAATATGCTAAAGTTAAGAGTTTTACAAATCATTACCAAAAGCTAGTTAATGCAATATTTCATGTCCAGAAAATCAGTGCTATGTTTGCTTCGTCTTATATATGTGAACATCTATAAACCTTTGAAAAAATCATTTCAGTAGTAGATTAATAGACAAACATTTAGCCTTGAGCATTAAAATAAGTACATCTCACTTGGAACCTCAATATAAAGAGCTTTTAAAAATGAAATCGCAATTTCATTCATCTCATTAAATATCTAAATTAAAACTTGCATATCGTTTTTCTATTTTAGAAGTTTTTACTTGACCTACCAAACTTTTTTTCTTCGTTTTTTTTGCCCTCGACCAAAAAAGTTTGCCCATCCCTGTTCTAGAGCATCGGTTCCCTAGTGATGTCTACGGAACCCTAGTGTTCCGCAGACTTTTCACCCGACAATTTGGCCGTTCCACAAAACCGACAATTCGGACTTTTCATCCCCCATTGAATTTATTGTCAATCGGTTCGTATTTGTCATGTGTTTAGAGTAGTTTATTTTAAAGTAGATGTCAGCACACGAGCATGTAATGCATCATGTAATGTAATGCATGCAATGCATGCATGCATTGCATGCATTACATTACATGATAAGCATGTAATGCATGCATCAAGCATGTAAGCTAAAAATTAAAAATAAGTACATATATTGTGTACATAATTTTCTTGAATAAAAAAAAATGGCTACTTTTATGACCGTTTTCCACAAAATTATGAGACCATTAAAGGGTTAAATCTTCTAGAACAAAAGGGTAGAATGCATCTTATTTAATTCATCCGTTAATTATTTTCAACAATAGGAAGAATACTGCACAATATATTTAACTCATAAATAATTTTGTATGATCAAAAAAAGTGAAATTTATCAAGGTTATAGACATAGACAACTGCTTGATTAAGAAACAGACTTTTCATTGCTCATTTAGTTTCCAAAATGGTAATATTTCAATTTGATTGGCATCTCATGTTTTTTTATTTATATATTATTTATTTATTTTTAAATTCTATTCCAAATTATCTCAGTATCTATCCTCATCGTTCTTGACCCTTTTGACCACGGATGTCCATAAATATCTGTACCTTGAAAACTTTGTCATCAACCAAAATCCTCTTGCTGAGCAAACCCTTGCCGATTTTTTTACGACCTAGCCGAAATATGTGGAAAAAAAGCACTAAAAGGTTTTGTTCATAGTCATGAATAAATTCAACCCAATTATTATTCTTTATACTTATAACCCGAAAAGGAAGTGAAAGTTACAGAGGGGAAAAAATGCTTTCAGATAATAATAATCGCCTTCTCTGAGTAAAGCACATTAAGAAAACAGTAGAAAAAGATATAAGTGCTTGAATGTTTTTTTTGCACTTTTAGGTGGCCAGAGGCTCTAATTATTGGAAGAAATTCACTGTTATAAACAATTCTCTCTTTTCATTTTCTTATATACCCAAAGGGCTGTATTAAATCAGTTTTTTTTTTCTTCCATGTTGTTTATATTTGTGGAACAATAAAAGAATTAACCACGCACGAAAATGGTGGTTTCTGAACTATAATTATTAATAAATTGCTATTTTTTTTCTGATGCCAATTGTTCGAAACTAATTGCGCCGGAATTAAATACTTCTTTATGCGGATAGTTTGGTATTCTGTATGTGTTATGCGAAATATCATTTCTCGTTTGTTCTGAGAATAAATAAGAATTAGTTTTCATTGACACGGTTTAAAAGTTTGTTATTTTATTTACGGCTAGTGTTGTGGTATTTTTTTGATTGCTGGCGTAATTTATCTCCTCTGGTTATGTTTCCGTAATTGGCCTTTTTTTATTATTTATTTTATGCATTTTTACGAATTTAACCTTTTTAACTAATTTATATACTTATTTATAAAATTTAACTTGTTGTAGCTCACGAACTTAGGAAATTATTTAATTATATTTTAAATCTGTATAAACAGGCTTTGGGATGGTGCCTTCTTATAGGAAGTTCAAAGATACTTCATTTCTTTTAGACAACTTTAAAAAATAAAATTAAATAAAAAAACTAACTTATTTGGAAAAATTGAAAGAAAATTAAGAAAAATAATAATAAGTTTTATTTACTGTGCATAGAGCTGCAGATACAGAGAATCCATAAAATAAGTTAAAAATACAAAAAAAAAAAAAAAAAACATTAAAAATAGTATATTCTTAAAGAGAGGAAGAAAAATTTCTGATATAAAATTTTCCTTTAAAAATATTTTTAAATTTTAAAAAAATAATAGAAATCCGAAAAACAAATAAAGGAAAAGATATAATCTCGTCATCAGCTCCCACGATAATATCCGCAAAAAAAGTGCTTTCTAATATTGTATTAATATAGGCAAAGCAAAATATATCTATACAGTATATATATATCAAAATCTTATCTTTTATTCAGTTTGTTGCTTGCGCGATTATTTAAACAAGCTTTATAGCTAAATAATAAAGTAAATCTCATTTATAGCAATCAATTTAAAGCTTTTCTTTTTCTAAATATTACTGTTATTTATTTAATATTTTAGTGTTATCTATTTTTACTCCGAGCTTTCTATTTTTAAATTAATTAAAAAATTTGTTTAAAGTATCTGGTGTAATATAAATATCTATTATTATTCAAAACGATAATGAGTATTTTTTATGCAAAGCCATTTAAAGACAATCACAAATGCAAAATATTGCAGTCTGCTTAATTGTATGGTTCTATGTGTTACATTGTTATTGAATTTTATTGGCAATCAAAATCCTTAAAATTCCATGCACATGAAACATTTTACATATTATGCAATAGTTATAGTTAGCATACAATTTATTTAATGTTTTCACTTAACTGATTTTGTTTCCTTCTCATATTGGCATCGATGTATTTTACTCTAAATTTAGCAACCCGTCTCGTCACTGAAATTTAATATGTTCCTTTATGCTAAAAAACACATTTTGAACGACTAAGACTTACCAAATAAATTGACGTTTTTGAGTCATTATTTATTACTTTGAATTGCCTTTATTTTTGTACTCATTTCTTAATTACTTTTTTAATTAATTTTCAATTAAAAATTCTGTTGATTTAATTTAATTGCAAGTCTGTAAAACCATACGTGCACATGTATATGCATTTTTTCAAGTATTAATTTTTTTTAACTAACTGGAAAAGTAAAACAAAAATATTCTCCCCTATGAATTATAGCATGAGCATTCTTCTTAACATGATAACAGAGCTATTTGTTCTATCAGTGTTCATTTTGGAAGCATAAATAAAACTCTTTTTAGTTACAAACTTTTTATGATTAAGATATTTTAAAGAAAAACATCTGTTAATGTTCTTACTATGTTAAAGCAAGGTTTTTTTTATTTTATTTCTTATCCTTATGTTCTTCATACGTTGGAAGTAGGTGAGTAACTTAGTACACAGTCGCGAAGCGGCATAATATGGTTTTTCGAAGCTACTTCGCCAAGGAAAATAAAAAGGCCATAGTTTAAGTGCCTTACTCTTGAAGTAAAGCTATAATTTTAAACTGTAAAATCCTCTTGCTGTAAAGAATTATGTAAAGTTTAGAACAGGCAGATAACTAAAATATTTTAAAAGTTATGTAACTTTTTTAAAAATCGCCAATTTGGTAACATTTTTCTTACTAGATGGAAACTATCAAAATCAATACCTTATTCTCATTTTTCTCAAATTTTTATGAGCCCAGATAATACTGCATTGGAGTAAGTTTTCAAATATTAAAATATAGTAAAATATAGTCGAATAGTTCCTGAGAAATCGAATATTGACTTTTTTGAAATTCAATTTCTTATGAGCTATTCGACCGATTTTGCCCAAATCTTGTATTTTTTTAATGTAACATTAAATTAAGTAATGTAAAAAAATTGCGTATCTTACCTAAATTTTTTTGACTATTAATAAATAAAATTATAAAAAATGAATATTACTAACTAACCGTTTTTTCTCCAATTTTTTTTTTAATTCGTATAAAAAGTTCTCGAAATATGTTGGAATACACAAAAGGTAAAATTAACATAAAGACCCCAAACTTAGGACCATTCTTCTGATCAAACTGTGGGGACCATACTTCCCAGATTGCGGCTACCCCTTATACTTTGGGTGTCAGAAATTCGAATTCGTCAAAAAGGGTATATTTATTCAGAGAAAGGACGTTTTCGTGTCTTATTTAGTGACTTAAAATATCGTCTGCACAAATTAATTAGCATATTTGAGGTCACCCCTTTGAACTGTTAAGAATGAAAAATTAAGTCTAGAAAATGTCTAGACATGATAATTTAGAATAAAAAATTTACATTAATTTAAATAAATTAATCAAAATTAATTAAAGATTGTATCTCGTATCAATGCGGTGGCTCAGACTTCCCCGGTAACTCGTTTCCGGGTTGGTCATCTCTCCAAAGTTAACAATTGATTGATCCCAGTGCAGCGATCTAAGGGATTGTCCGAATACAAAGGCACCGATAAATTGCCATAGTGTAGACCTACGCTCGTAATAATTGTAATTATAATCAGCGTTGAACAACCGACCCAATTTTTTGGGTTTACGACTTTGTGGGTTGTTATCGACAATGTCAACTTTCATCTATGAAAAGGTACCCCTTCATAGAATCGAGTTAACATGTCTTATATTCTAGTGAATTTGGAATTGTATTTTCGTAGTGATAGACACACTACAGTACTCCCCCACCAGAATTATATCTGTGATAGAATTCGATGAACGAATACCACTAGTTGATTCATTGCAGTTTTGTGATAAGCCGGGAGAGCTGTATTAACATCACGGTCTTGCTTGCTTCTGTGGTGTCATTGGCAGTCGAGTGTATGCAGGCTGACTTTGCGTGTGATCGAGACTGAGTAGCAACAATGTGAGGAGGTGGATAATGTCGCAGCCACAAGTAGCAAGTTAACTGTTCAATGTGAACCATCCATCGAAGTAGGCGTATTCAGATCGAAGTGAGAGTTACTGTCAAGGTAAGCATGTTCATATCGCATCCGAAGATCACCAATGTGGGGAGAGTTTTTATCGACAATGTCAACTTTCATCTATGAAAAGGTACCCCATCGTAGAATCGAGTTAACATTTCACAAACAATAAATTTGAATTTGGAATTGTATTTTCGTAGTGATAAACACACTACAGACTACTAAAGTTCAACTCCGTAGCCTTGTAATTTTGAACACAATCCTGAAGACAAGGGAACCCCTGGATTAAGTATTGGGAGAAATTTGCCTTCGTGGAGGACTTTTTGATGGAACTAACCCGCATTTGCCATACTTGGAGAGGAAAACCACGGAAACCTCTTGGCTGCAAGGTGACTGTAACCCATTATCCGTCTACCACTGAGAATATTTTACGCCAGCACTGTGGTTGGTGCAAGCCGGATGCGGAATTCGTATCGACCAGCTATCGCTGGGATTCGAATCCGGCTCACCTCATTGGAAGGCGAACGATCTATCCCCTGAGCCTTCCCGGCTCGTTCTCGTAATAATGAAATAAATTGAAATCAATTGTAGTAAAATTGGGAGATAGGTAAAAATTAGACAGAGCCAGATTGGATAAGGTAAAAATTAGACAGCGCCAGATTGGATAAGGTAAAAATTAGACAGAGCCAGATTGGATAAGGTAAAAATTAGACAGAGCCAGATTGGATAAGGTAAAAATTAGACAGCGCCAGATTTTACTCAGTAATAGAGCCATATTGCGTGTTGTCGTCGATTAGTTCAATATCGGGCAGCTAATCGAAGTGCATCCGCTGGCATTGTCATAAAATTAGGTGTTAAGTTTTTCAATATGTACGTAAATATCTTCAGTTTTTAAATAAGATATAGTGTTATTATAGCTAAGATATATAAGAGCACCAACAAGACGCCTGAGAATTTTTCCTTCAATGGTTGAGAGTATATATTTTAAACCTACTGGTAAGCTGATAATAGCTGGGCAGGCATAAATCAAATTAGGGCGTATAGCCGAACGATAGATAGTCCTATTACATCTAAGATCAAGTTCTGATTTAGCATTAAGGATGGAGTTTAAGGCCCAGTAGGCATCATTGGCATTTTTAATGCTGTTATTGATCTGTGTGTTTCAATTGAGTTTCGAAGTAATCATGATTTTTTAAAATATTTGGCGCTATTGGATGGATTAATGATTTGGTCATACAATTTAATATCAGGAATTTAGCTTCCTTTTTTCCATCTGTTGAAAACAATTTACCATTTATCGGAATGAAGTTTTGGTCTTCCATTTCGAGCACCAAGGTTCAATATTTGTGATTTTTTTCTGAAGTAGGTTAACAGCTTAAGTATGTCTGATAAATTTAATGATAGCAGCAGTATCGTCAGCGTAGATTACTTTAAATTCATTGGGATTGTTATCGTTGATGGAAAAATTGAGCTGTGAAGAAGATATATGAAAGCTATCCAAGAATACTTTGCGGTATGCCTGGTTCTATAGTTATATATCAAGAAGTATTTTTTAGTTTGATTCTGAATTTGCGATTAGTTAAGTATGAGTTTAGAATTTGGAAGAGGTCATCAGGAATGCCCGTTGGTTGTAATTTGACTGTAGGAATGGGTTTAGAATTTGGAAGAGGTCATCAGGAAAGCCCGTTAGTTGTAATTTGACTGTAGGTATGGGTTTAGAATTTGGAAGAGGTCATAAGGAATGCCCGTTAGTTGTAATTTGACTGTAGGTATGGGTTTAGAATTTGGAAGAGGTCATCAGGAAAGCCCGTTGGTTGTAATTTGACTGTAGGTATGGGTTTAGAATTTGGAAGAGGTCATCAGGAATGCCTATTAGTTGTAATTTGACTGTAGGTATGGGTTTAGAATTTGGAAGAGGTCATCAGGAATGCCTGTTAGTTCTAATTTTGACTGTAAGTCCCTTATGCCGCACTCGATCGAACGCCTTAGCGAAGCATAAAGATAAGGGCACTTCTGTGCCTGTATTTGGCTTTATCGATGTATTCTAGAATGTTAATGAATTGCTATGTAATTGAAAGGCTCTGGCGAAATTCATATTACTTTTTAGGGATGTTTTGCATATAGTTATTAAGTCTGCGTTGAATAATTTTTTCGAAGATTTTTGAAAGCATAGGCAGCAGACTAATGGAACGTTAGTTATTGTTCCGCATACAATAAAAAATAAATATTTATTGGCATATAATAAATTTTATGAATGATAGGATAACGTTTTTTACTCTATTACTTTTACTATTTATTTACTCTATTACTTTCAACCGCTGACTTTGTAACTATAATATCCTTATCTGTTGTCAGTTAATTCTTCAAGGTATAAACGAGAAAAAAATTGTAAGAAAATGAATGAGGGGAAAAAACTTTTTTACATTTTCACACTTACTATTTCATCATCATTTCCTTCTTACTGCTTCCAAGAGTTGGACTAATGATAGAGCTTAGACTTCATTCATGATAGATGCTGGCTCTTTTTTTTCTTTCACCACTCACAAGAAACCTCTTTTTTTCTATTCGCTGTAACAAGACTCAAACTTTCAACTTAGCTCTTCTCTAACTATAATTAAAGTTTTTACCTGCGGGCTCCGCTTTCCGGTATTCCCTTTCATTTCTGTTACTATAAGTGCCCATTAAATTTTTTTCCCTCCTTAAAAGCAGCTTTAGTCGGTGACGCACATTATGGATTCGATTCAGTAGCCAAAGTAGCTAACAATAACGCCAAAGTCACATTTATTTGACATCTTTAGACTCGTTTAATTTAATCGTAACTCAAATACATACATTTTTTTCTTTTCAATTTTTTTCAAAAATAATATGCTGAAAATATGTTAAAAGCGTTTATAATTTATCCTTCGAGTGTGCGGATTTTGTGCCTGAATCGTGTATAATACTTTCTTGGCGATAAATTTTAAATTGTTCTTACATATTTTAGATAATTGATAATAACTTTGATAAATCAGAATCGTTTCATTTAATTGTAGCTGAATTATGTGCTAGACATTTTTGAATTTTTTAAAATAATGTATTGAAAGTGTAAGTAATTTGTGTTAAAAGTGTTTACAATTTATACTTTAGAGTGTGTGTTTAATTTATACCTAAACTGCGTATAATTGTTTCTTGAAGCAATTTTAAATGTTTTTACATTTATTTAATCCTAAATAATTATATAATAATCGTTAAATAGACTCCTATCTTTTGACTGTTCTACAAAATTAGAACGGTATCAAGACGATTTAATATCTTCAAAGATTATAGAAACGTTCAATTTAATCACGTATCTATATATTTTAATAAAGAATTAAACGAAGTATAAAAATGAGCGTGATTATAATTTGAAGTCTGCGAGGTAATGAGATATCCAAAAACTCTGAATTTAGCTCTAGGTTTCAAAAAAAAAAAAAGAAGGGAAAGCTAATAACTGCAAACCTATCACTGCTTTCATTTATTAATTTAAATATCAATGTTACAAAAAAATGAGTAAAAATAAACTAACCTATTCGCTTTTGACTTTTAATAAATATCAACAAATACCATAGTTGCATACTTATTTTTTCCCAATTTTGTATCAGAAAAACAAACTGAATCTATTAAATTGCTATTTCGGAAGGCGGGAGTATCAAAGCCTATTCGAATGCCAGATAAAACTTTAAAGTATTTCTAATAATAGCTGTTATACTGTTCCTATAGAAATGTTTATTGTTTTTAATTTTTATGTTTTTTGTCTCTCTTTCCTCAGTTTTGATTTTTTATATTCTGAAACCATTTTTGGATTTCCTCTCTTAAGTATTAATTTGCTGTCACTAATATTTATATTTTTGTTTTTCAACAAGGATTCTAAAAGCATACATCAAATCTTTATTGAACACTCTGTATATTTTGAAAGAAAAAGAATGCCGTTACTCTTCCACTCTGACCGCGGTGTGTTTAGAGTTAAAATATTAAAAAAAAATTAATTAGATCAACACGCATTAGTCAAAAATGAACAATTTCAAAATTAATCTGTCGTATTCTAAGTCTACAACATTTTAAAATTGCTAAACGGAAATTCTGCCAGACTATGTGAATAAAGCAGAATGTTTATACGTATGAAATTCTGAATCAGCAATTCTGAACTGATTCGCTCCGAATTTGGCGTAAATACGTTCAAAGATACGGTTTATATAACTGATGTCTATGCTTCCAAATTCTTTCCAACCACCGGTTCACAAATAAAGAGTTTTTCCTTAGAATTCCATAAATATTTTATAATATAAGTAATTTGATAACATGTAGTTCTAATCTATCAAAAATTAATTTGACCACACATTTTTATGAATTATTTTGAATTATTTTTTACAAATTTAACAGTTAATAATTGTTGAACTAACAATAGAATCGTAATTTTTTTTTATTCCATCGAACTCTTAGTACATTTTTATAAACTCCTTCGTAATTTGAAGTTCCTATGTCTTATAGATTTTAAGAAGCAAAGCAAAATGTAACGTAAAAAAAATGTGTTAAGCTTATAAACAAATATGATCCTTTCAACATGCCAAATTTTAAGTCTTTAAATGCATTCCTAATATTTTTTTCCCCACAAGTTTAACAGTTAATAATTTTCGAACTAATTATCGATTGTAAAACTTTTTATTCCATCGTAATCCCTCTTCACTTTTATACACTTCGCGAAAAAGTAAAAGTAACTCGTTAACAGTTTAATAATTGTTAATCCGTCACTAAATATTTTTATTTTAAAATGTCTCTTAATAAGTTCATATCATGCAATTTTTAATATAAAGAGACAACTTTTTCAGATTTAAGAATATATTTTTGAATAACAATCAAAATTAGAAACGTAATAATAACGGAAAATAATATTAAGAAGGAATGATAAATAAGTATTGCTGATAAATACCGTTGAATAAGGGAAAAAAATAAGAAATTGATAAATACCGTTTTAATTTATATTTTTTACTTTTACGCTGATAGCAGCCAAAAATATCTGGATCTACTTTGTTTATTAATGAACTCATCATGTGATTTTTCTGTCCAATGGGAATGCACGGTATGATGACAATTTTCTTTTTATGATCGATAAAGAAAATATTTAATTTATATATTACAAAATGCGTGTATCTCTCATACCCTTTATTTATAACTGCGAAGCAATAAACTTGAAAAATTTAATTTATAACTTCTGTTTCATATGATATAAAAGCGAAAAATATTTTATTTTAAAAATAACTATATAGTGTATTTCTTATCATAGTTGTTTCTGATAAAGTATTCGTTATTTAGTTAACTGAAATCTAAAAATTTACCTTATTTATTCTGTGATAAATTCCTTTTAAAAGCCTTTCGTTGTTATTATTAGATAAAATATTCATGAAACCTATTAATAATATTTAGTAAATAAGAATATAGTTTTTAAAAGATTCTTGTATTGTACTTATTATTAATTCAAATACTAATGAAACTCATTAACTAGTGGTAATAATAAATCTGCAAACGATGTTTAATCTTTCCAGTTTCGAATAGGAAAAAAAAATCAAAATCTTAGTTTGAAAGATGGTTTTTAGTATTATTGTTTATTTCCTATTATAAACGCTGTCTTTTTATAATTGTTATCTAAATAGTTGCATTATCTTTCATTATTATTATCCCAAATAATAATGAAACTTACTAATATTTATTGTAGATGTAATAGTAGTGAATATTATATATAACATTTTATATTTTTTTAAGTCTCGTATAAGTCTTTCATTAGTTATGAAACTAATGAAAAGTGTTAATCTGAAATATGTTTTTATTTTTATTTTCGCTTTTAAATATTATTTCACCACTTAATTTAGTGCAATCAAAAAAGCACATTATTTATTCTGCTATAAATTCCTTTTCGATTTTGTTATTGCCATCCATTTTTAGTGTAAATAATAATGAAGCAAATTAGCAATAATTAGTAATAGTTGAGTAAGTATTAGTAATAGTTTATTATAATATAATATTAATAAGTTCATTCGAACATAGGTTTATTATAAAATAATCAGTTGTATTAGTAATAGTTCAGTTTAATATGGAAAATAAAAATATCTAAAAGATGTTTTCACTGTTTATTTTTGTCTTATCTAAGTAAAGTATTTATTACTCAGATTAGCGATATCTAAACAGTGCTTCATTTATTCAGTGATAAAAAAAAAATTTTTTTAAACCAATAATGGTTTTCATTCAAGCAATTATGAGATTTATTGATAATTGTAGTAGATTCCTAAACGGTATTTCATCTTTTAAATTTCAAGTGTAAAAACAAAACACTTCATTTGAAAGACATTTTTATTGTTCGTTTAAATTGTCATAAATGTTTGCAATGAACTATTAGTTGGTTACTTTTGATTATCATAAGCTTTAAAATAATTAATTTCATTATTCAATTTTGTAGATTTTGTAAAAGAACAATTTGTGGAAAGCTTTTTTTTTAAACTGTTTTCTATTAAAATTATGCTGAAATTTACGCTGCTCTATTTTTCTTTTCAATTTTATATGAAAAACAAAAATATCTAGAAAGATGTTTTTACTGTTTATTTTTGTCATAACTAAGTAAAATGTTAGTTACTCAGATTAGCGAAATCTAAACAGTGCCTCTTGTATTCTGTGATAAAATCTTTTTGGAAACCGATGAAGGTTTTCATTCAAACAATTATGAGATTTATTGATAATTATGAGTAGTAGGTTTCTCAACGGTATTTTATCTTTTCAATTTCAAATGTAAAAACAAAATAGTTTTCTATTATTAAGTTTAGTTTCTTTATAAAGTTTCTTTATACTGTTTTTTTTTCTTCTTCTGACTGAAAAGATTTCCATCTTCTTTAGATAAGAAATCTGAAATTCTAACTTGTTATCTTGAAAATTATATTTATTACTTCACTGTTTCTCTTTCACTAACATCAGTTGAACTGAGTATCTATCTCATTTTTCTTTTATGCTGACTTTTAATACGTCATAATAACAGATATATGATTAAGTAAATATTTCATTATTATATACTTGAAGCGGAAGATAGTTATTTTATTCGAATTCTTATTATTTCCGCATGTATATTGAAATAGTTTATTTAAGCATGTTTCCGTAATACATTTTATGTTATGAAAGATAAGTTTTATGTTTGCGGGGATTAAGGTACCATCATTGTTCGTAAAAATGTTGAGAAAAGGCAAAATTATATTTCGCAGCTTTTAAGAAATGTTTTGAATTCCTCGCTGAAATTTTACCATTTTTTTATTTGTCTATCGCTCAAAAAAAAAAGGGAAAGGCTTAAAACATTATATCGGAAAGCCATTTTTTTTATTTAAAAAAAAAACCAAAAACAAAAAAAAACTAGTGCTGTTAAGGATTTTTTTCATTAGCTACCTCCAAACAGATCGGAGTAAAAGTTCGCTAAACTCTTTATCAAAACAGATTTAGATCTAGTTTTAAAAAAATGAAAAAGAAGAAGAAAATACTAATAACAATAAACAGCAGTGAAAAGTGAACTCCAAAAATCAGCAAGATATATCTTTACCATGCTTATATGTATCCAATTGATAAATATTTACCTTGTTCATAATCCACAACTTTTTCAACTAGCACAAAAAACGAGAAGTACTTGGCATCTATATATATATTTTTTTTCTTATTCGAAATCGGATTCGTTAAAGCTTCAAAAGTATTAAAAAATTCAAATTGTTGAAAAAATTGGTAATAAAATTTGTGTGAAATCATTATAATCGTGTGGATATTTTATCGTATTGCTTATAACCTAATGTGGGTCGGTCTACTCTCGAATGCATGATAAAAAAAAGTAATTGTTTTTTTTTCTCTAAGTGATGTAAATAATTTGTCCAATTTTGATTTTAAAAAAATATCAATACTACTCTCTCCAACTTTGTAAAACTAAATTTATGACAAAGTTTTATCTTATTTAAGCATTCTCGTGAATATCTGATGATGACATATTTTTAAACAGCTTGAGTGAAATACTGATATTACATACCTCTGTCATTCACTTACTATCGCATACATGATATGCGTAGTTTTATGATATGTATTTTAAAAACTACTAAAAATATAAAATTTAGGAAATATTGGGTAACATTTACAGCTAAATTTTTAATCATTTCCATGTTATATGCATGAAATTTGGGCGAAGGAGCGAATATCAATCTACTGTAATATCTTCATTGGCAGCTGCTTTATTGATAATTTTTTTCTCTATACGATGGAGGATTAATTTTCAAGAATTACTCTTATTACACCATAGGAGTCTAGAAAATCTTTAATTGAAATTTTTTTTAAAAAAATTTTTCCCAATGCCCCCTTCTGAGGAATGACCTACGTCATACAGGCATCTGACGAGCAGATTTGTTGGCCATTTTTCCAGGGGCACCATATTAGGTGTGTCAACGTTGCTCCTGTTGTAAGATAGTTCGGAGAATAAAAGGACATCCTTGCCTTGCCCGGGATTCAAACCTAGAACCTTTCTGATGCATGGCAGGTTCTCTGACCCCTACACAGGCCAGTTTGCTTATTTGAAAATTAATGCTTTAATATTATCCAGTACAAAATATTATAATTTATATCTGGATTATAATAGTAAATTTAATCTTAACAAGAATTTCAACTTTAAAAAACTTTAAAAAAGCAAATATTTTATGTTTTTTATTTAAAAAATATAACTATAATATTCAGTGCAACAGTATAATTTCTATTTAAATTATAAGATTTAGGTAAATAAATTCATTATTGACAGAAATGGAAGCGAAAAGAAAAGTTAAGATTCAATGTTTAAAACCGAACTTGAAAAAAAAAAAATGCCAATAAGACATTACCGGTAGCTGAGAGCCATACCACAAACCAATCCTAACCAATCAAATCGTGTTTTAAATATTACTTACTGTTCTCCGTTTGCTATGCCCACTTCTCGTTTTCCTTGTTACTTATACAAACCAGCTGTCGCAAGAACTCTTATTGCTTCTTAAAATCTGTGGTTGTCTGCTACAATGAAAGACATTGTATTAAAACCATTTGGAAGAACTGTAGAAATTACACGACTCTCCTTACTTAAACCAATATCAAATGGTTAACCTCATTTTCCTATTCGAAGTGACTTCTCACTGTAACCGCAAGGGCGCAAGTCTGGTGTTTAGAGGTGTTCTCGAGATAGTCAAACAGTATAACTATTATTTAACGTATTTATGTTTATGTTTCTATTACAGTTTTTAATCCAACTTTCAATATTTTTCTAACTTTTATTATTTTTCGTTTTTTTTTAGGAAAGTGTGTCGCAACTGCAAGTGCCCTCGCGAAGAACACGAGGGGGCATCTGGAGTTACAAACATGGTGGAAAGCGAAAAGATTGTCCACAAAATGGCCGCCCATTTCGGGAATGGTCCAGTGTCACCCACTGATCGCCATTCCCATTCAGACGATGACTCTGGATGTGCATTAGAGGAGTATACGTGGGTACCACCAGGATTAAAACCAGAGCAGGTCAGTTGTTCTTTTTCTTTGTTTTAAATGCATTTTACTTTTGCGTGATTGCTAATCTAAGTTGCCTCAACAATACTTTACCTTGGTTGCGCCAAAATAGGTTTTTTTTTTTGCAAAATTGTGCCAATATCTGGAACGATTTTTCGTTGCAATAACAGAAATAGTAGATTTTGTTCGAAAAACAAGTAAAATTATTTCCATCCAAAAGTGTAATTTTTTTTCTCTGAAGTTGTGAAGAATGCTGGAAAAGAAACAAACCGAAAGTACCTCGTAATTTTTAAAAATTTCATCTGAATACAATAATTAGAAGAAGGTTGCTATCGTAGGAATTGGGTATAATATAGCCTACGTCACAGGTTGTGTTGTTCCTACTAAATTTAACCCATGAACGGCATTTTCTGCGAGCCTAACTTCAAGCCACAAATAAACAAACGAAGTGTTCGATCGTTTAAATAGCTGCTCGCCAGATTTTATTGCATTATAAAGAAAAGTTATTGAAACTAAATACAACTAAATAAACAACAACAACTAAAACAAATAACAACAACCACTAATAACAATAACTAAATAAACAACAACTAAATTCCATTCGTTTAGCATTGCGTCATATGTTGTTCCTACTAAATCGAAGTAGTTGTGTTTTTTTTCATATTATACCCAATTGGCTCCTTTGTTGGGCCAACTTCATTATTTTACTGTTATTCGAAGCAGGTGACCCTGTTGACTGTTTTTGAAGTTAGAAAAATCACTATCTTGATTGTGAGTTGATATACGTACAAATGAATTTTGCAATTTTTATGTAATTTTTCAATGCAAACAAACAATGGATATCAGAGCGACTTTCGTGTTGTTTTAAATGTAACTTATAACATTGAGAATTGTGTTTAATCAGCATTAACTATATTAAATAGGATTGTTTACTTTGT
Organism: Parasteatoda tepidariorum; assembly: GCF_982258835.1. Taxonomy (NCBI): domain Eukaryota; kingdom Metazoa; phylum Arthropoda; class Arachnida; order Araneae; family Theridiidae; genus Parasteatoda; species Parasteatoda tepidariorum. The sequence continues at coordinate 22,451,619 of NC_141760.1, read as the reverse complement.
TATAACAGAATTTGCTTATGTATTACCTGACCATTGCTATTGCCTTCAATGAACTTGCCTCAGTCACTGTAAATAGACTAGTGACTAAATCACAGAAACATTAATGCGAGCTATTAGTTTGCATGTTGTACAAAAAAAAATACCCTAGTACCTGATTTAGCAATAGCATATCAGGAGTAATTAAGTATAATTTAGATAATAACAATTTAATTTATTCCCTCTAAATCGATTACGATCACTTTAAAAATTTCAAAACATTAGAAATCGCTTAAAAGAATGTTGTAATTATGCTCTCATGTTCAAGGCTATTATTTTTTGAAATTTTACTAACTTTCATGCAGGTAATAGTTCATTAAAAATTAAAATTGGTACCTGCTTATTCCTGGAAACTTCCTGGGCCAAGGTGATCGGGTTTCCGACATTTATTCAACTTTTTATAATCAAAACTTCTACGTTTAGCAAGGAAGTTAATTAACATTAACATGTACAAAACTATAAATTTTCCAAATTTGATGCCAAAATCAACTGGAAAAAATAAGTGCCCCGACGACAGCAACCTTCCCTTGATAGTAAACACGTGATATTTAATAATCGTAAGTCTTTAAAAAAAATTTTTTTGAGTGAATTTCATTATTGTTTATGTAATACATAAAGCTTAAATTGAGTCCAAGTGTGCATTTGTACCTATGTTTTGTCGTATTTCAGATCAAATTGTTAATATTTACTTAATTTTCCGACAACTCATTGCAATCAAAGCCAACTCCAATTGTTAATTTTTTTTGCAATGAATTTCCTTTTTTAGCCTTAATTTCATGAGCTTTACTGACATACTTACTGTTAAGACTCAATCTAGGCAAAATTGCGAGATTGTTTCCTATCAATCATCATCTACCACGGTAGTGGCCTAAGGATCATGATTGTATTGGTGACTCTTGGTTAGGAAGAGCTTGGAAAGACGATCGAATCTCATCTCCCGCAGGTGCATTTTCTTTGTCAGCTGCCATGCGTGTAATGATGAGGTCCCCTTAAAGGAAAGTAATTATATCGCCACACCTTGGTTGGCTGTCTCTCTGATCCATTATTTAATACTGAATAGCCATTGCTCTCTGTTTCCCTGCCACTATATGCAGGAATTTCACTTTCATTATTTTTTCTTGTTCATTATTCTTAAACACTTCAGATCGGCAACCGATACAGAGTGTTACCAATTTATTCCTGCCTGTTGGTCAATGTTTTTAACTTCTTTACTTTTAACTCTGCGTGACTGTTTAGTTATGTACATCTGTTTGTTGCGTTTTTACCATTAGGGATCCATGTAATGAGTGTTAAATGGTCATCGTTCGAGCAGTTAGAAGAAGATTTTGCACCCTTTTTAAAATAAAACTTTTCCTTAATGAACTTTTTCACGTTATTTAGTTGTGTTGCTCTTTGTTTCCTTTCTTGTGCGTGATCCTCTTTTGCATTGTTTCTTAAGGGACTATCACAATTAACAAAATTTTGGATTTATTATTATTATTTATATTATTTAAACTGTTTTTTTTTCTGCGTTCAATTTAAGACTATATTAATTTAGAATCGTGGTTCGTTTGGTCGCTAGAGTAAATTGTGTGCAACGCGTTGACAATCTTTGATGTTCTTTTAAACATAACGTTTCATGAATCATTGTATAATAAAATGTTACTTTTCCCGAAATCTATCACACTCTAAATGTAAAAAATTTATTTTGTTTTGTTTATCTTGTTATGATACACATAACACGTTTTCTCGCTCTCTGTTTCTTTCATTTTTCTCTACATGTTTTTAACATCAATATAACACCTAGTTTTTTTAAATTTTTTATGTGGGATTTAGTTGCTTGAGTTATTTTTGTGCATCGATTTTGCAATGTCCGCAAAATGTTAAATATGTTCTGGGAATAATTGCTTTCTATTGCAGAAAGTATCACTTTATTCAAGAATCAGCTACACCACACCTATCTTCGAAATGTTGGTTTTTTTGTTGCATAGTATATATTTTAAGACTTTTTATTTATTTATTTTATTCTTTATGTTAAGATCAATTAAGACCAAATTGACTCGATTACGATCGATGTGTGTTTTGATCGCTTTGGTCACTTTTAACATCGAGATTCCAAAACTTAAAATACGTTTTGTGAGTAATTGGCTGTTTCTGTTACATTATCAATCTTCATTTTTTAGAAGGGGGTTCTCTTGTCATCGTACACATCATCAAATTTTGTGTTTTATACCTCTTTGCTATGTTACGTATTTCCGCACTTTTTCGTTTAATTTTTCTTTTTCTTTTTCTTACTCTCAATTTAAGACCTAAGTTCGTTTGATGTGTTGTGTGGGTCTATTGTGTGATTTTGTCGTATCGAACAAGCTTGTAATCTTTGAGCAAGTTTGCAAAAACTTAAATAGTTTTGTTACTTATTGCTGTCTTTTCTCAGTTTCAACAGCATCTATTACATCGAATTTCAGGAATCCCCCCCCCCCAATCGTTATGGTGCATTGATAGAGCTAGCAATCTTTGCACAAATTAGAAAAATTTTAAATGTTTTACTTTTACGAATTGCTGTCTTTTGTCAGTTTCCATAAATTTCTACTACATCAGTTTTTAAAGCAGCAAAGGCTCAGAGGATGGAGCGTTCGCCTTCCAATGAGACGAAACGGGTTCGAATCCCAATTGATACGAATTCCGCATCCGACTTGCACCGACCACAATGCTGACGTAAAATATCCTCAGTGGTAGACGGATCATGGGTTAGAGTCCCCTTGCCGCCAGGTAAACCGTGGGAGGTTCTCGTGGTCTTTCTCTCCATGTAACGCAAATGCGGGTTAGCTCCATCAAAAAGTCCTCCACGAAAGCAAATTTCTCCCAATACTCGATCCAGGAGTGTCCTTGTCTTCTGGATTGGGTTCAAATTTACAAGGCTACGGAGTTGACCATTAGTAGTCGTAAACTCATAAAATTGGATCGGCTGTTCAACAACTGTTATAATACATCAATTTTTAAGAATCCCCCCTCTCGTTCTGGTGTATCGATCAAGCTTGCAATCTTTGCACAAGTTTGCAAAATTTTACATACTTTTTGTAATTAATTGCTGTCTTTTGTCAGTTTCCATAAATTTCTACTACATCAATTTTCAGAAATCCCTCCCCCCCCCCTCTCGTTATGGTGTATCGATCGAGCTTGCAATCGTAGCTAAAGGTTGCAAAATTTTAAAAACTCTTGTTACTAATTGCTATTTTTTGTCAGTTTCCACAGCATCTATTGCATCGATTTTCAGGAATTCCCCCCTCTATTTTTTGGTGTATCGATCGAGCTTGCAATCTTTGCACAAGTTTGCAAAATTTTACATACTTTTTGTAAATAATTGCTATTTTTTGTCAGTTTCCATGAATTTCTATTACATCAATTTTCAGGAATCCCCCCTCACTCTCGTTATTGTGTATCGATCGCGCTTGCAATCTTAGCTCAAGGTTGCAAAATTTTAAAAACTTTTTGTAATTAATTGCTGTCTTTTGTCAGTTTTTTCACAGCATCTATTACATCGATTATCGGGCACCTGCTTTTTATTATGATAATTTTTTACACACTTTTACTTTATTTTATGCTTATTAGTATACTCATCTGATGCTTCTCCGAGTTTAAATTTTTATTTGACTCCTAATATAATCACAAATGCTACAGCTGGCAATTCCTTTCCTAATTTCTAAAAAGCATCAATTCAACTAAGATGAAAGTAGGATAGCAACTCTAAACTACTTCCTTGTAAAATCGTGAATTAATTCATTTAAAAAAAATTTCTGCAAATAGTTTTTGATGCGCATTTTCTAATGAGTCAAGTGCCTTAGGGAGATGAAGAAATTATCTGTGTGAAAGAGAGCATTGTTTTAAGCTTATTTTTCGTGGGCTGTTTCTCGAACTAATTAAATAAAATAAAAAATATTTATCACCTGAGTTTGGTTGGTGGTCCGTAGGAGTATGTTCATTAATTCAAAATGACTTTATTTATATTTTTTTTATTGTTTTGAATTTGACAAAACTTTCTCTGTAATATTAAAATACTAATTGTTCGTGAGTTTATTTTGTAGACGATCGTATTTTTCGGCTATGTGATAGCATTTAAAAGTTAAATGAGTTAAATGAAAACGGAAAGAAGTATGGCCGCTATCTCTATGTCTAGTTTAATAAAACTGAAATAAGATGTTTTCTCAAGAAATTTCATTACTTTCATAACTTCACTCTTAACCTTCTCTCAATAACTAAGCTCTTCAGTTACACTGAAGAAATATGGGTTTTTCATGTTATTTTTTATGAAAATTGTTGAATAAAAAGTGCACATAATTTAACGGGATGCAAGAGGGTAAAAAAAGGTGACATTCCCTGATGGTAGGGAAGAATCTGATAAATATACAAAAAGTGATCACCTAATGTAAAAACAATCCATTTTAATTGTTAATTATTTCTTTTAATTGATTAATATTTTTATCAATTAATATCTTTTAAGTAGTATTGTATAGTGATTTAAGCTTATATCAAGCAAGTGTTGATTACATTTTTTCTACACGCCTGCTTTTGTCATAAACTTCATTTATGGAAAAGTCAACTTATATTGGTTGATGAGGGCAGTAGGGGAGAGTGGAGTCAATTGTAACAGGGTACGATTGTAACAGAGCAAAAATTTCGAGTGTCGGGTTCTAGTTTTTTTTCCTAGGCGGCGCACAAGGTGTATTTAATAAATCTACATGTACACCCCTGCTGGCAACCATTTTTATGTACTTTTGAAAGAGTTACATCACAAAAGATATTTTCACTCTACGTAAGTACTTTTTTTGGTATTAGAATATTATATTGTAACAAAGTAATTTTGTTTAAACAAATAAAAATTATTAACCGAATATGTAAGTGAACACCTTAATTAACATTTCAAAAAAGAAGATTAGTTTTGGTTATTAACTAGCATTGTTTTTAACAAATGAAGCTGAAATGGCGTCTTGGGGACGATTGTAACAGATGAAAATAAATAATCTTATGTTTACAAACCATTACTTAACTCTTTAAGAACCACCAATTGTTCCCTATATCATTTATATTATGTTGCATGTGCATTATTTTATTTGTCACCTTTCACAGCATAAATTAAAATTTTTAACACCTTAAAGTTAAAAGTTTAACCCTTTAGGTCTCTGCTCATTATTATTTTTACTCCTAAAATATCACTACTATTTTGATCAATAAAAAAATATATCACAACTATGATAATATGTATATTTAACTATGTTTTAGTTGAATTTATGAACTGTTACAATTGACCCCATAAGTGGGGACAATCGTAACAAGTGCACGACTGTCAAAAATTGTTAATAACTAATATAATAACATTTAAAATAAGGTATTTATTTTTTTTATCTAGTAGAGGATAGTCTACTTTACTCGTCTGTCAATTAATACTAATAATATATTGGATTTTTTGTTAGTTAAAAATAGTTGAGTAAAAAATTTTACAATTGACCCCACTCTCCCCTACTTAATACAGTTTTATAAAATCTTTTATATTCATTTAAAAGTATGTGGTCATACTTCCTTTCTGTACATTCACATTTCTTCTGAACATCTTGACAAACAATGTTTATTTTTATGGTTTTTATTTGTTATACTACCTGTTCTGAAAGTGTGGTGCGCTCGAGTATTTAATTTCAACAGCATAATGCTCTAAACCTGTTCATTTCTTTTTTGAAGCTGCCCGCCTGTTGTTCTTTCGAACGCTATCATAACTGGGTTTCCGTGCTGCTTTTAAAAATATAGTTTTACGATCCAGCCAATTTACGGCCCAACCCCTTTTTCTTTCCTTACGGGCGGAGAATTTTCATTCAGGAATGTCAAGTGTATTTTTTTTTATGGCCACTTAAAACACCCCCAGTAGAAGATTCGTTTATTCTCTTAACCCTGTTCGCCCAGACAATAGCAGTTTAATATGAAATTGTGTCATTATTAGGTAGAATGTAACGGAGTATGAAAAAGAACTTGCTGAAATTACTCGACGGTGTGTAGAAAAATCATAACGATGATTTTATGTTTTTCGTACGCTCTGTAGTCGCATGAAATGATGCTTTTTTTCGCGAGTAATATGCTATTTTCATATCTGATGTGAGTTTGCAACAGTTACTCATATCTATTAGGTCAAGTTTAGTCTATCTTTAGCCAGTTCTGAAAATGGCACAAAAAGTCAATATGAAGATAAGCCACTGTTTCGAGAAAATGAAGAGCGTTTATGGTCTAATGTTTTAATATTTAAAAACTTATTGCAATGCTGTATGATCTGGGCTCTTGAAAATTTGCAAAAAAGGGGAATAAAGCATTGATTTTGATAATTTTTATCTAGGTGGGAAAATGTCGCCAAATTAACGTTTCTTAAAAAAGTTTAATAACTTGAGAAATATTTTAGTTATTTGTTCGTACTAAAGCTAAGATAATTCTTTCTAAAATATATCTTAATAATTGTTTTTCGAAGCAAATGTAATAAAATTTAAGATGACCCTTGTGTGACTGAACTTATTGTACGGTTTTCTTACGGTAAGACCATAAGTTAGGAGAGCTGAACTTATGGTCTTTCTCAATATAAAAAAAAAAATCTTTCAATAATTGATTTATTACCAAGAAAAATTGCGTACCTTAAGTTCAGTCATATTATATTATTTTATTAGGATCATATCATAATCAGATATGATCATATCATATCAAGATCATATCATATCAAGATCATATCATCATCATATCATATATCACATTATGGTCATCTTAAACTTATCATTCTTCTTAAACTTAATACCAAGATTCAACTTAAATCGGAAACACGGCTCAATTTATTACCTCATTAAAATTGATGAAAATTTTTGCTTCGCATTCATCGTTGTACCGATTTTTCTAATGATATGGCAATTTTTTTCTCCTCTAAAGAGGTACAAAAAACCAATGGACTCGTATTCATGGGAATAGTTTATTTTATTTATTGCATTGAATTTTCATCATAAATAATTGATTGTAGATTGCATTGAAAAAAACTGTAAAATATAAATAAATAAATAAATAAAAACAGTTGATATCTGCATTTTAATAGTAAGTAGATGATTGAGGTCTTATAAAATAGGTGGTTTAATACTGTAGAAACTTGATTAACTTTGATTACGTAATATCGTTTAAGTTTTACGCATTATAGCCAAATCAATTAGATTGCGCTATTAAACTGCTCTTTCAACATTTGAAGCACTTGAACTTTTTCATTTCTGGCGCTGTATCATTTTTAATATGCATGCACTCTCGCGTATGGCACATGCTCACGTACGATATAGGCTCTACATCGCGAAGTTTCAAAACACCATCATCAAAACATCGGTTCTTTACAGAGCTTTCGAAAAATCTGCGTGAGAGGAATACTACCTGAGATTGGAGATCATTTTCAGACGTGTATCGCCAGTCTTATTCACATGGTAAACAAATGACAAACACACATACGAGTTTCAGTTTTTATAGCGCTTTATTACGATTCGTATTCACTTGAATTATAAATCTCACATTTAAATGATAGCAATTTTGATATTATATCGCTGCGCAAATTCGTGCTATTTCTCCACTTAAACTACATCACTCTCTATTTTTGATTTTTGAATGGGATACCTCCAAGTGACGTAGTGTGGGTATCTAGATTCTGATTGGTTGTTGAATCGTGGCATTTGTTTATCTTATCTACTGTTCTTCCCATCTTATTTTGAGTAAGCGACATATACTATATTCTTTCACAAAGATTTCAATTCTTTATTTACTACATGTTTCTTACTTTCTTTACTACATATTTCTTACTTTCTTTACTACTTATTTCTTACTTTCTTTACTACATATTTCTTACTTTCTTTACTATATCTTTTTTACTTAACACAGAAACAGTCACGAAGTCATGTAGAACTGAGACTAATTATGCATCGAAGTTGGCAAGTTCACAAAACAAAAATATATCACGATTACAGTAAAATACATAAACAAATAATAAATCTAAGTTTTGTAAAAAACGTAGAAGAGAAATATTATATTTTAATAAATTCGTTGTGCGATACGGCGTTGTATTTTATTAATTTCACGCTAATTAACATTCTAACTTTTGTGGAGAGACTTAGCTAGACTTTAACATGCCATCCTATTTATAAACGATCAGCTGGCGCTGAGTTCATAAGTCACGTCTCTGTGTATCAGTGATCGTCTTCTTATCAAGTTGCAAATACCCAAATAATATACTTGAATCACTGTAGTATACGAGAAGAATTAATTTTACTGTTTCACACATTGTCCTTACGTTCATTAAAATACATATCTTGTTTTCCTATTGTTATTTTTCAGCGAGATAGTTTTTTTTCTAATTATTTTATGACTATTTTACAAAGAGTTTTAATAATTTTTATTGGTTTCGGATTATCCGGAATTTCGGATTACCGGAATTCGAATTTGCTGGGTTCCATTAGAAGGCTATATGATAGAAAAGAACCCTTCTTTCAACAAACATAGTTTGCATGCCGTGAGTATAATTAAATTTCAATTCCCGTCTTTCAAACGATGGTTTCTTTATTTTTCCCACGAGTTACGAGCAAAAGAATAACGGTATCTCCTTTGTTTACCACGAGCCCAGATTTTTCCCTCCTTTTCATCTCTTTTAAGACTCTTCATCTTTGATGCTCACACCTGTTTTAATGATTTCAGTTTCTGAAGGAAGAAACGGACCTGTTTCTTCTTTGCAAACTCAATCTTTTTATGTTATTATCCTCAGTAGTGAGTGTCTCATTAAGAAAAAAACTTGTTTTTTTACTTGGTATTAATGTTGGGAGGCGCCTGTATCTTTCGCTTTTTCTTCGCCGTAGGTTGAATTATTTTAAATGGATGTGTTATCTTTGTTTTGCTGTGCTTTTCAGTTCCATCCATAAAGCTTACTTTTGTTTTTCATTGCTGTTCTCGTTTTACGTGAATAGTTTTTAATGACACTATGCATATGGGCTTTATAATATTCCTGTATGGTTCGATTTTAAACCTGACTATAAGCGGGAAGATAATGACTCACTGTAGCAGTGTTTTTATTGGTGTTTTCGGAAGAGCTATCCACTAATTGAATTCTGGTTCTTGACCGTATGCTATGAGGAAGAAGGTTTTTATGGTGGTGTAATTCATTTATAATTTATTTCTTCGCTATAATTATAACTTTTTTGTTCGTTCTCTGCTCTGTTAGAAAAGCTCATTATAAAATGATTTTGTACAAATTGTAATTATTAGATAACAACCATCGCTAATTATAATGATGCTTTAGTTTTATGGCTGTTGAAATTCCTTAAGTATAAATGTCTGTTTTAAAAGTTCTGCTTTCTCTAACATCTTCATGCTGTTTAAATACAACCGTTTATTAGCAATCGTAAATCTTTTAATACCTTTAGGAATTGCTCGCACGATGAACTACATTTTTTTTTGTGGGTGAAATTGTTCTTAAATGATCTTTAGACTCTCGCTTACAGATCCGCACAGTAGCTAAGAACAATTCACAAGGAAATATGGAGAGATGTTTACTCAGCATTTCAGGGATGGACAGAAAGCGAGCAACCAGGATAGATAAAACAACAAACAAAACCCCTAAAATTACGGTTAATTAACCATTTAGCTCGCACAATCGCTGGCTTTATAACATCTTGAAATGGTATCCTCACGACATCATACAATCAAGAAAATAACTCCAGACTAGGTTTTATTTTTTAATTTATAACCGTCGTTGAACAGCCGACCCAAATTTGGGTTTACGACTACTAATGTTCAACTCCTGTAGCCTTGCAATTTTGAACCCAATTTAGAAGAACTCCTGGATCTAGTATTGAGAAAAATTTGCCTTAGTGGAGAACTTTTTAATGGAACTTACCCGCATTTGCGTTGCGCGGAGAGGAAAACCATGAGAACCTCCCACGGTTAGCCTCACGACAAGGGGACTCTAACCCATGATCCGTCTACCACTGAGGATATTTCAGGTCAGCACTGTGATCGATGCAAGCCGGATGCAGAATTCGTATGGACCAGTCATCGCTGGGATTTGAACCCGGTTCACCTCATTGGAAGGCGAACGCTCTATCCCCTGATCCATCCCGGCCCTCCAGACAAGATTTAATGCAATCATAAAAGTAGTTAAATTGAGTTGGAAAGCAAGACCAGTTGATCAATTTTTTTGAGGAGTAGGAGCAAGAAATTTGAAAAAGCCCTTTATCCAGCAGTGGTTTGATAATTGTTGAAGTTGTTGATGATTATTATTGAATAATTTTATATTTGTGAGGCTCTTATTAGGAAATTTTTTTTTTATTTGTTTGGGAAGACAACTGGATTCAACCCATGCCTCCTATATGTCCTTTACCTATAGGAGTTGTTGGGCCTATTCAAAACTGTGATCGGAGGCATTAAATCGTCAAAAGGTAAAAAGCTAGAAAAAAATTCCATAAGTAACGTATAATGGAATGCAAATTTGGCTGTAATTTGCAATGCCTCGTAGAAAAGTGTCAAATTTGTTAATTCTTATTGATTATTCGTTAATGTATTCAGCAAAAATTTTGCAGCTTTGAGAATATTTTTTTTACTGTACTTTATGCTTTTTACAGCACAAGCATCCAGTTATTGTCTCAAGCAAAATACTTTATGAAGAATTAATTATAACTTTAACTTTCCAACAAATTTAGTAAGTTTTAGTTTATTAAATTTTAACATCCCTTACATTTAATAAAACTTTAAGAATACTTAGATGTAAATAATAAATTTTTTACCGTGGAGGTATTTCCGCAAGTATTTACATGAAAAATAAGTTTAAAATATGGATTGAGATTTTCATAAATATTTATCGTTTTAAGTATTATTTTTTTAATTTATTTATATAAAACAACTTAAATTGGCCTTTTTTCCTCCCAATCATTCCTACTACTCTTGTCAAGGGCATCTGATCGAAAAGTTAGCCCCAGGCTTCCACACACCTTTACGCGCCACTGCTACCCTCCCATTTTTGTTTACTAAGAAATATATATTATGCTGCAGTAATAATTGTATCGTAATTGATTCTATAAACCTATTTACTTAAGTCCAAGTAAGGAATGAAAATTTTATCTCTTCTTTCACAAATTGAAAGAAGAAAAAAGTTTACTTAGAAACGCTCAAACCTTTGTGTTTTGGATTCCTATGATGCTTATCAGATCCTTTAAAAAAATTCCACCTTGGCCTTTTATTAAAAAAAAAAAATTTCTATTGAATTACAACTATGCGGCCCAAAAAAAGAAGAATGCAGATGATACTAGCTTTCATGCCATAATTTCGCTTCAAGTTTTCTGAAATATTTTCTGTTTTGATGGAAGTTCGTTGCCGTTAAGCGAAACCTATTATTTAGGAGGGTGTTTCCCCCCATTCTGACTCATCTAAAGGAAAGGGATCAAAAGGCTTCTCGCCTCCTTTTCTATTGCTTCACTTAAATCTAATATTCTTTATGTTATGTAGCAGCTTCATCCCTGCTTTGTGTTAGAACTGCGCCTAGATGGAGAAAAGTTTAAAAAAATAAATAAAACTTCTCTATATATCTGCTTTTTAATAGTTAAAGGAAGTACAATGTAAATATGTTAATATTTATCTGGTAATATTTCATTAAATTGCTGATGTTACTTACGTTTCGTTAAAATGATATAATTTTCAATGACTGCGATTGAGCGTTTTTTTTAATGTTGTTCCTGATAAATAATTTATAAATTTCAACTGCGTTGTTTAAAATTTGCATTTTTTAAGAGGAACTCTATATTAAATTGTTTCCTTACATATTTCAGTTCTTAAAACTATATCTTTTTTCATGGTGTTGATATATCTCAAAAATATCAGTTGTATAACATTACTACTGATATTTCTGAAATATATCATTCGAAATAGGCGTCTTTTACCACAAAATTTAGATTATTTTATTTATTAAAACCGGCGCGGAACAGCTGATTATCCAAGTTCAATGGCGTAGCCTTGTAATTTTGAACTTAACTCAAAAGACAAGGAAACTCCTGGATCAAGCATTGAGTGTAACTAACCTACGTCGAGGACTTTTTCACGGAACTAACCCCATTTGCGATGCATAGAGTGGAAAACAGCGAAAAATCCCACGGTCAGCCCAACGGCTAGGTGATTCTAGCGCATTATCCGTCAACCACAGAGAATATCAACCCTATGTTTGGTGCAAACCGAATGCAGAATTTATATCGACCAGCCGTCGCTGGGATTCGAACCTGGGTCTGCTCCTTTGCAAGCGCTCTGTCCCCTTAGCCACCGCACCGCAGCCTGTAGTTTTAAAAAACTATTACATTTCATTTAAATTAATTTTCAGCTGTATGGTAAAAATTTTACGATTTCCTGTTACGACAGATGGGCACCTACACATAAGAAACATGAACAGGTTTTCTGATTGACCCATGTCCGAATGAGAATTTTGTATATGCATGCATATTTATGTTTTTACTAGGAAAATTTCTTAAAGAGAAATGGAGATCTACTTGACAGTTTTCTCATTTTAAAATTGGTTTGAAACATTCGCATTTTATTTCCGACAGTTATTTTCAAGTAAAATTTGTATCTATATTTTGTATCCTGTATTTTTGACGATTTGCATTATTTTGATTTATACTTTATTATCCTCAGCAATTTTCTCATTGCAAATTTGAGTCATCTCGACGTGATTAATTTTGTAATTGCAAAAAACAAACATAAATAAAATAGATTTTTTTAAAAAATTTCCTGTGATCAGGACCGAAGAAAAAAAATTACATGTTTTTATAGCTAAGGATATTATAACAGTTCCTCGTTTCGCACATAAAATTACACATTAAAACGTTGCCTCTCAGCCAGTTTAAAATGTAATTATTCTGGAGATTTTTATTCGTATAAAGAAAGAGGAAAAAATTTTATTTTAAGAAATCGCTCTGTTCGATAACATTTAAGTGTATTACAGATTTTGAACATGAACTCTGTGTTAATTAAAACTTCTTCAAACAAAATGCAATTAACATCGAAACTTAAAACATCATTAATTTTTTGATATACATTCGATGTCAAACGCTCATCAGTTCCAGTTAAATTCTTCGTTATGTTCTGCTGAAGGTAAAATTTTATAAAAGATTAATAGCTTTTTTATTTACTTGGCAATTTTGAAATAAGAATTAATTAAGTATAGCCGATAAAAAAGGGGTCACTCTTATTAACTTATAACCTAACGATTGGTTGGACTTTCATGTCACAACAAGAAAAGAGCTTAAAACATTAACTGATCAGGATTTAACAAAAGTATACACAGGATCAAAAATACATGTGTGAAAAATTTTTACAAGTATATTAGGAAAAAAAAAATCATTCAATGATACTAAACTCTAACCCCTTCCTCAATCCTTTAGGTGACTCCTGAAGGGTGAAGGACGAATCTATTTTTATTTTATCTTTTTCGTCCATACGTGTATTTCTCTATATTTAACTTAGAGCCGGGATAGCCTGGCTGGTAGGGTGTTGTACTCGTGTTCGTGAGAACGGGAGTTCGAATCCAGCCGGCCGAAAAATCCTCGGTGTATTGAATGGTGACTGGTGCATGTTAAATCTGTCCGGGTCACAAAGTCCTCCAAGTTCCCATAACAAATCAATACTTCTGGGGGTACTGATCCAGGAATTCTCTTGTCTTCTGGATTGAGTTCAAAATTGCAAGGCTACGGAGTTGAACATTGGTAGCCACAAAATTTGGGTCGGCTGTTGAAAGACAGTTATAAATTACAAATAAGATAGTTAGAGATGGCTCAGAGGATAGAGCGTTCGTCTTCCAATGAGGTGAACCGGATTCGAATCCCGGCAATGGCTGGTTGATACGAATTTCGCATCCGTCTTGCACCGACGACAGTGCTGACGTGAAATATCCTCAGTAGTTGACGGATCATGGATTAGAGTCCCCTTGCCGTGAGGCTAACCGTGGGAGGTTCTTGTGCTTTTCTTCCCTATGTAACGCAAATGCGAGTTAGTTCCGTCAAAAAGTCCTCTACGAGGGCAAATTTCTCTCAATACCTGATATAGAAGTACCCTTGTCTTCTGGATTGGGTTCAAAATGACAAGGCTACGGAGTTGAACATTAGCAATCGTAAACCCATAAAATTGAGTCGGCTATTCAACGACGGTTATAAAATAAATATAAGATTTTTAATTTAAACAATTATTACGCCATCGTCATTTTTCAGCTTTACCTATGCATTGAAATGCGAACCCGCGCCACTCCCTACCTGGTGAGATTAGGGTTCGAATTTGGTATCATTCAATGCATCTTTTGAAAATATTTAACTTATGTGTTTTTAGATTTTTTATATCCGATCTGTATGTCTAGATATATTTTGACCGTTATGGTGCATTTTTGGACAACCTGTATATTTCCCCAACATCAAGTAGTTCTGACAAATGCATCCTAAAACTATACCGATAAACTTACCGTAATATTTTATTTTAAAAAAATATATACTTTTTTTTTTGTGTGTGTGTGTGTAATTTTTTTCCAGACAGAGGCTACCCCCTATATTTTGGGTGGCAGAATTCCGAATCCGTCGAAAAAACAATATGTCTGACCAGAGATGGCACATTTTATTTTTTTTTGACTGATTTCGTAACTTAAAATATCATATGTACTAATTAATTTGGGTCACCCCTCGAACCATTAAAATTGAATCCTAGAACGAACGTGAAAATCCGATCATTAAATCAAAAGATATACAGAGTGGTCAATTTATTTTTTACTGTACAGGTCTGTGTATAATAATAAATGTATGCATTTTTTAATAGCATTATGTTATGAAGTTTTAAACAAGAACTGCTTTGAAGCAAAGTAAATTTTTAGATGATTGACCTTTAAAAAAAATATTTTTTTTTTATTATTATTATTTTGAAAAGTAACGCATGATTTTTCGTTCACGAGGCTGATTAATAAATATAACTTATAACATGAAAATTTCCTTATTCAAACAAGTTCTCAACTCTCGTTCAAATATGTCGGACATTCACTTCTTACCTCGGTATTTCAATAAAAGCTGATTTTAATTTAGTATTTTTAAAAAAGCCTCACTGTAAACATAATCAGGGGGAGAAAAATAAGAATACGCCCACGAAGCTTGCAACATTTTGGCGGTGGCTTTTTTAAGAGGTCAAAGTGATTTTACAAAAAGCTTGTTTTTATTGCTTGCAAAACAGAAACAAATTGCAAAGCTGTTCGAAACTTGGCGGAATTGTTCTACGATCGTTTAACTCAGTTCCTCACCATTTCTCCCTTTCAAACTTTAGTTGGTAAAGAGGTGCGTTAAACCTTGTCAAAAACATATTTCTATAACTTGACCGGGTACAATGTCCGAAGATTTGTGCAAATTTTAGTACCATGAACTCAGTGGAGCTAAAGTGCGGTATTGAAAAATTAGAATGCATTTTAAGGAACTTCCTTCTTCCTATGTTTGTGTTGATTCGAATGAAATTTCAGATGCATTTCTAGAGTTTTTATTATTATTTTTTGTTTATAATGTATTGATATAGAATTATTTATCAATGAATGATATCTATTTCCTGCTACAAAATTTACGCATATTGCATGATCGTGAATTGACAGGATAAGTGGAATGCAAAGTTAAGCAACAGTAAGAATTTTTTTTAAGTTATTCGTTTCAACCGATAATACAGTTATTTGTTTAAAGGAATATCAAAAACAATTATAAAAAAGAAGGATTATGAGATTAACAATGAATGAGTGCAGACGATATTTTAAGTTATTCATTTCAACCGATAATAAAGTTATTCGTTTAGAGGAATATCAAAAACAAACTTAAAAAAATAAGGATAATGAGATTAACAATGAATGAGTGCAAGCGATATTTTAAGTTACGAAATCAAACACAAAAACGTATCTCTCTTTAACTTTTTTTCGACGTATTCGGATTTCAGAGCCCCAAAATATAGTGGGTAACTATCTGGGAAATATGGTCCTAATAGTTTGGTCAGAAAAGCGGTCCAAAGTTTTGACCCATTAAAGTTAATTTAATGTTTGCGTATTTCGCCTTATCTTGAGAATTTGTCGAGCGAATTGAAAATTTTTTGCACACAATTCTAAAATTCATTTCTCCAAAGATAATTTCACCCAAAATATAAATTTTAGTAAATAATAATTTATTATTTTTTATTAATTTATTTAATAATAGTCGAAAACATTTTGGATTGCAAGGTGTAGAATTTTTTACATCATTTTAAAGTGTCTAATATTACTTAGCAAAATACATAATTTAAGCGAAATGAGTTGAATAACTTCTAAGAAATCAAATTTTAAGAAAGTCATATATTTAAAACTAGATTTTTCAGGAAAACCGACCAATTTCGCCCAAATTTTGTATTTTACCAATGAAAATTACATTCTTTAAAATGATGGTATACCTCACAATTCAAATTTTTTCGACTATTATTAAATAAAATAATAAATATTTACTAAATGCTATTTTTTCCTGGAATTAACTTTGGCTCATTGAATTTTATAATTGCGTGCAAAAAATTTTCAATTCGCTTGAAAAGTTCTGGAGGTATGCTGAAATGCGCAAAAAGTAAAATTAACACTAAGGGGTTAAAACTTTGGACTACTCTCCTGAACAAACTATTGGGACCATATTTCTCAGATTGCGGCTACCCCTATATTTTGAGAGTCACATATCCGAATCCATCGAAAAAAAGTTATGGTTATTCCGAAAAAGTATGTTTATCTGTCTAATTATCGTCTGCACTAATTAATTAGCATTTTTAAGGTCACCCCCTTGAACCATTAAGAGTCATAGAAAGTGAAGATCCGGTCATTAGATCAAAAATTAATCTGGGTGGTCCGCTTTTTATTTTGCGCACTGTAAAATGGGCTGTTACGAAAATGTTTTACTTTTACTGATATATTATATATATAATCGTATCTTTGTAATTTTGAACTCAATTCAGAAGACAAGGCAAGCAAGGCTATTGGGAGAAATTTGCATTCCTGAAGGACTTTTTGATGGAACTAACCCGCATTTGCGTTACATGGAGAGAAAAAACTCCCACTGTTATCCTAACGGCAAGGGGACTCAAACCCATGATCCATCTACCACTAAAGATATTTTATATTAGTACTGTGATCGGTGTGAGCCAGGTGCGGATTTCTTATCAAAGCCATCGCTGGGATTGAACCCGGATCACCTCGTTGGAAGGCACTGTATCCCCTGAGCCACCAAGGCTCTACTTTTAATGTTTGCGGCAATTCACCGGATTGTTTTCGATGAACTGCGATATGACAGAGTGTATTTGTAGGCTCATGGCACGTATTTATTATTTCTTAAAATACATTTTAAGAAATAATTAGGTTTTTCTCCATCCCATATTAAATTTTCTTTTCTCTTAGAAATAAAAAATTTTCATTTTATAGTGATACGATTTTTTTTTGTATTTATAAAATGTTTAAAAAAAATTACCGGTCAGAAAAAAAAATTTTTTTTTGAAATAAAAGGTCTCCCTTACTTATAGTTTTAACTGGAAATTTTTAAACGATATTTTCTGTGTAAAGTATCATTTTTTATTAACAAATCTATGTGATAAACCATGATGAAAAAATTAAACAGCAGAAATACAGCGTTGTCATGTTAAATTAATTATAAAAGCCCCCTTCAAAACAAGTAAATTTTTGTAAAAAATTTCCAGCAGATTTGTGTTACTTAAAGGCATCACTAGATAAGAAATTATAAAAAATAAAAATTAAAAAATAAAAACAATTGTATTATTTTTCTGCAAATTTCTCAAAGGGGGGCGGGGGGAAGTTTTAATATTTTTACGTAGACATCACCTTTCAATAATCGTTTATTTCAATTAAGGGTAAAATATATATTGTAGGTTTTTGATTTTTACATCTGCATCTATTTTTTTTTTTTTTTTTCATATAACCCATACATACGCGTACTTATTATTCATAAGTACCTGATCTTTGACTCGTAAGATGTCATTCATTTGACTTTCGATAAAAGGAAGTGCGGCTAATTTTTAATATTTTCACACAAACATCACCTTTCAATAATTTATTATTTCACTTGTAGTAAAAAAAAAATGTGTATTGTAGATTTCGTTTTTTGCGGCTCCGTTTATACTTAAATCGTGCCAAGTTTGCTCGTATGATTGAACAAAATAAATTTTTATCAGGAAGGGGCGACGAGTTAATTTTTACACAGATATCACCTTTCAGTGGTCTATTATTCCATCTGGTAGAAAAGATATTGTGTGGGCCTTTCATTTTTACGGCTGCTTTACTTTTCTTTTCCCCCAAAGCCATGTTGCCGGAAAGAGAAAATTAGCATGTTTTTATTTTTCAAGATTCCGAAGGCGTGGCGATTGGCGAGACTTTTTCTATTTACCTTAAACCACTCTAGGCTATATTGGGGAAAAAGAAATAAATAAAAAATTGCTCACCTTCCAGTTTGATGGAGTAGGCGCTTAAAGATACAACGCTAGGAGAAAATCATTGAAGCGTATTTCCTACACTTAGTGGCTATTGGAACCGATTTTCTTTTTGTTCCTTTTTTCAGCTCCACTTGAAAAGAACACTTTTTTTTTTGTCCCATTAAATGATATTTATCTTAAGAAACATAATGATGATTGGTGCTGTTTATTAGCTTCCATTTCTATGGTTTCTAATCCGTCTTAAAAGAAATAATAATTTAGCGAATAACTTCTAACTAAACTGGGCGGTAAATTCATTTGTGAGAAAAATTTTTAAATAAACGATGTGATAAATTGTATTAGTCAGGGGATAGAGCGTTTGCCTCTGACAGGTCCCAGGTTTGAATCCCAGCTGTAGCTGGTTGAAACGAATTCTGCTCCTGGTTCGTACCGACCACAGTGCTGACGTAAAATATCCTCAGTGGTAGACGGATCATGGCTTAGAGACCCCTTGCTGTCAGGCTACTCGTTGGGGGTTTCGCGGTTTTCCATTCCATGTAACGTAAAGGCAGGTTAGTTCCATCAAAAAATCCTCCTCGAAGGCTAGAGGCTTGATCCAGGATATCCCTTGTCTTCTGAGTTGGGTTCAAAATTCTAAGTCTACGCAGTTGAACGTTGATAGTCGTAAACTCGAAATCTGGTCGGCTGCTCAACGATGGTTATAATATATATAAAATCATTCCCTCAACAGCCCGTTATAGGTCAGGGAGTCGTGGAGGTCATGAATCGTAGTAAATGGAGGTTGTACTACGATTCCTTAAAATTAACGAATCATTACTTATTATGAGTCTTATTGTGAATCTTATTTTATTAGTATTTTTTAAACTACTTTGAAAATGGTTTGTAAATGTGAAAGACATTTTTTTTAATTTTTAAATTAATTTTTTAATATATGGAACGGAATAAATAAATATCCTTTAATTTAATAGTTTTCTGCAAAATTTTTAATCGTGAATGAACTTATTGTAAAATTCATTGTTTTATTATTAAAAATTGTTTTTTTCTCGATTCATTTGATTTGGCAGTTAAAAACTTTGAATTAAAGAAGAAATTATTGACACAGTTAATCAAGAACTTAATACCAGTTCTCAATAAAGCCGTTTTATGGCTTTGCCTTATCTTTCCCTTGATACAACCAATAGATAAAAATTTTAAAATTTAGGCTTTGGTATAAAATAATAGAGTATTTGGTATAATAGAGTATTAAAATCAATACTAAAGGTACAATCTTCTCATTAAACTGTTGTTTTAAAACTTATAATCGTTTGTTGTTTACAATAATAATCTGATAAGTTAAAAATTCGTAGTTTCGTGCGATATCATGAAAAAAATTGTGTTAAGAATTGAATTTTCGATTTATTTTCCCAGTAATAATTCTTTGTATTTAGAAAGAAAGAATACCTTATTTAAATATACTACGATTCTTTCAAATTAACAAACACCACTTCTTATATCTTAGTAATCTGAAGTAATTATAATTAATAATTATATCTTACTTAAATCTTAGAATTCTATTTTATTATTTTTTTTAACTTTGAAAAACAATTTTAAATTTAAAAACTAACTTTTCATACCTCATTTTATTCTAAAATTACATAGTTATAGTTAAAAGGATTTTATAAATCACTTGCTCAATTAAATGGAATCACTTGCTCAATTAAAAAAAATAGAAAAAAAAACCTTTCCTTAAATGTTTGTCTTTAAAATGATTTTACCGACTAATTAGTAGCTGTAGAAAATTTAAAAGCTAACTTTAACTTTTTTTTTTGCAAAACTAACGTTTTTTTATGTTGTTTTAAACAATATTTTAAAAAGAAACTTAATTCAACACAGGTGAAAACTGTTTACTATTTGAGCTTCCATAATATGATGTAAGCTTACGATTTTTTAACCCCTTGACATACGAAGACGTCTGGGAGACGTCATTTGTTTCGTATGTCGAAACAGTAATTGACGTGTCTCAGACGTCTTCAGCACAGAGATGCCAACTTGTTCCGGACAGCGAATAAATATTTTGAAGTGGTAGTTTATCAATTGCGATTCTTAGTTTAATAAATTAAATTTAGTAGATTTTTATCCACCACTATTTCTAAATAATTCATATGCTTATTATAATTCACCGCTTTATAGTAGTTATGTCATGCTACACCTTTTAAAAAAAAAAAGCAAGCAAAAATAGTCAAATATTTTCAAAATTTAGTTTGCAGTTATTTACCGTTCTTTTAATTTTTTTGGCGTGTCCGGAGTAGTCGGCATCTGTGTCAACATTCCGTTGCGAGTTGTTGTTTACAATGCAATCATTTCTATATCAAGAGTACTATAGATTCAAGAGTACTAGAGTAGATTTCTATATCTAATCAAAAATCATTTCTATATCAAGAAATTAATAATTCCGCACAGTTTAGATTTTTAAAATGATATTTCAAGGGGTAAATATAGAGAGAAGTATTTTATTTAATAACCATTGTTGAATGGCCGACCCATTTTTGGGTTTATTAGTACCGATGTTCAACGCCGTAGCATTGTAATTTTGAACCTAACCCCGAAGACAAGGGAACTCCTAGATCAAGTATTAACCCCTTAACGATCGGTAAATTTTCAAGAAAACTGTCATAAAAGTGCTTATTTTTTTGGCTTTTGTATTTGTATTACGTATTTGATTAGTGCTGCAACTAGTTTAAAATAAACTAGCTATCTGCAATTACTTTAAAACTATCCTGATACTGGCATCAGGTATGTAAAATGAGAAATAAAGTGTGTTCCGGGCAAAAGAAATGAATTAGTTTTATTCTTATTGGCGCGTTACTACTGAACACTCCAGCCCGTCAATATCACGGGAGCGAGAAATAGCGGGCGAAATCTCACCCCGTCATTTTCACGGGAGCGAGAAGGAGCCTTTTGTCTTCGTGGAGGACTATTTAAAAGAACTTACCAGAACACACTTGCGTTACATGGAGAGGAAAACCATGAAACATCTCCCAAAGTTAGCCTAACGGCAAGGGGACTCTAACCCATGACCCGTCTACTGCTGAGGATATCTTACGTCAACACTGTGAGCGATGTTTATTAGCGATCATATTTTTTAGCATTTTTGATTCGCTATCTAGTAATTTGAATGATTCATATTTTAATTTTTATTATTTGATTCTTCATATCGATTTCGTTTGTTACTGAATACAACATCGCATAAAAAGATTAAAATTCATCATGAACTTACAATTTATCATGCAAGTATTTTTCGTCGAGTTTTGTTTTGTGTGATTGCAAAGCGAAAATTTTAACTACATTTGAACTGGTAAGTCTAGATTCTTATCTAGTTATGCATGCATTCTAAGTACTGTCTTCAATTGTTTCGTTACAATGCATAACTGTTCTGTAGCAAGACATCTTGGGCTCGCATGTAGCTATAAAAAGTTCATTTGCAAATGGAATAGCCTTAATCAACTTAAAGAAGAAAAAAAAAATTTTATTCGAGCTTTTAAAATTTGATTACTGTACCATTTCGGTCTGATTGTCCAATACCTATGCTCGTAATATTCATTAAATTGCATATAAATCGGGAATAAAAATTTAAGTGCTTAATTTTATTGCCCTGTTTCAGGAAAAAGCTTAAATTGAACGATCCATTTATGGCCATTTCTCTACAAGTTAATGTTCTTTTCCCTATTTAACATTCATAAGTGAACTGCCTTTTTTTTTTCCGATTTCAAATTAAAAATTAATTGTTTGGAATCTGAATAATGTGTATAATAAGTTGTGTTCGCGTAAAAAATTCTACCGTACGCTTGAAAAAAAAAAGTAGGTTTATATTTAGCTAACGGTAAATAATAAAGAATTTACATTAATTCTTCCAACACGGAAAACACTGTCACGAAAAATACACTGTCCCGTTTTATAGAGCCCTCAGGTCAGAAGAAACTTCAGCAGAAAAACAAAAAAAAAGTTAAACATATATTTAAAATGCCTTTCCTTTAAAATGTATAAAATTTATAAAAGAATATTATGGTTTAAAAAAAACATTACATTATCGTCGTATTTATTTTGTATTTCGTACCTCTTAAGAGGTGCCAAAAACTTCAACTGAAGAACTCTGTATTCTTTCAGAAAATAAAATTATTCTTTATTATGATTTATATTTTATTATATAACCGTCGTTGAACAGCCGACCCAATATTAGGTTTACGACAACTAATGTTCAACTCCGTAGCCTTGAAATTTTGAACCAATCCAGAAGACAAGGAAACTCCTGGATCAGTACCTGCAGACGTATTCATTTGTTATGGGAATTTGAGACTCGACAGATTTAGCGTGCATCAGTCACCATTTACTACACGGGGAGTCTTCGGCCGGCGAGGATCGAACCCACGACCTCTTGGACATGGGCCCAGCGCCCTACCGACCAGGCTATCCCGGCCGTTCTTTATTATGTTGTTGAAAGTAAAGCTTTTAAATTTGCTTTTCGTTTCCTCACTGGCTGCGGTCAGTGATCGGTTGGTTGGGTGTCCATTTTGAACTCCCTGCGAAGGAACCGAAGGTGCGCGTATCCTCGTCCTCGTTAAACTGTCCAACCGTAAAGAGCTCGACTTCGCGCGCAGATCGTCAAGCTACCAGAGAGATAAAGTAACTAAAATGGCATGTTTTTTTGTTTTTTTTGAACGACTCTTTTATACAAATTAGTTAAACATTTTTATGCATTTGTTTGGATAGTTAAGATGCCGCTTTTTTTAATTGTACTTAAATTATTAAAACAAGCTTAAATTACAACTTTATACTGCAAACCGCTTTTAACTTAGCATTTTTAAACTTCCTAATTCCATTGATTTATCTGCCAACCGATAACAAAGTTATTTGTTAGAAGGATTATAAAAATAAATAAAAGATTATGAAATTAACAATGAATTGATAAAATATATCCGGTTATTTTAATAAAATAGCCATATCGACTACAAATCTATGTATATCAAATTTACGAAACTCTGCTTTCCCGTGTTACAGGAACTGCGTTGTAAGACGATGGAAATTTCCTAACCGCTCAACTTCGTCACATTTGTCAAAATTTTATTTCCTTAATACTGCAATTGAGGAAACACTGTTTTCTTGTCCCTGTAAGAGTACTACATAATGCTTAAATATGAAGATTTTTAAAAACGAAAGACAGGAATAATTGGATGATATCTATTTATAAGTATCATATATCTATGATATCTATAACAGGATGATATCTAAATGTAATTTTGAATTCCGGGGAAAAATAACTCGAAATGAAGATCCAAAATCTGATTTAAAAAAATAATAATCAGTATTCTTTTGATACATATTAAAAATATGATGCATAGATATTAATGAACCTTACTTACTATCTATTTTAAAATATCCCACGTACTTATTAATTTTTAGCAGGGTATACTTGCTACGAATTAAAAATTTTATTTCCTTAACACTGCAATTGAGGAAACATTGTTTTCTTGTCCCTGTAAGAGTACTGCATAATGCTTAAATACTTTTTTAAATATGAAGATTTTTAAAAGAAAGAAAGACTGGAATAACTGGATGATATCTATGTATACGTATTATATATCTATGATATCTATAACAGGATGATATCTAAATGTAATTTAGAATTCGAAGGGAAAAATAACTTGAAATGAAGATCCAAAATCTGATTAAAAACAAAATAATAAGTATTCTTTTGATACATCTTAAAAATATGATGCATAGATATTAATGAACCTTACTTACTCTCTATTTTAAAATATCCCACGTACTTATTAATTTTTAGCAAGGTATATACTTGCAATATAAATCATTAGATAAAAACAGATTTTGCTTGCTGTCTTTGATTCACTTTTCCTACCCTATAATTTGCACCGCACTAATTACAAAATTTAGCTCCCCACTCTAATTATCCCCCTATTTCTCCCTCTGGAAAAGACATTCTGATCTGTCATTAGATGCATGTTTGATGCTTATAAATTCCAAGGCAGTGTCCTAAATCATTATAAAGTATCCATTATTTGTATAGAAAGTTAACGCGCAGCAAATTCGGAAATCAAGAAAAATAAATTTTCATAAATAAAATATTAATGATGTTTACTTAATTTCCTCATCATTAAAATTTTCTTACGAAATCAAATCCCAACTTGGAATAAAATTAAAGTCGCTATTAGACGGCTCGGGCTCGTTTATTGAAAAAGGTTTTCGGGATCGGGCGGGCTCGGACTTGTGATAACATTTTCATTAACTTTTTTACTACTTTTAAACAAATGTTTGGTGCTGTTATTAAGTATAAAAATGTATTTTTTAATTGCGGTAAAAGGGTTTTAATGACTAATTCCTTGTTTAGGCAGTAAAGGCCGAATAGCGGACCGCAAAGTTTTGCACGGATTAAAATTCTTCGGCGAGGAGATTAAAATCCTACACAAGCGAGACTCATCTGTAGTTGCTAACATCGATCTTTTTTTTTCCCTTTCATGAAAATAATATGTTTTCTAACAGAAAAGTATAAAAAAAAATTTGAATGAATTTTTGTTTATTATTATTTATTTTTTAAATTTCATATAAAGGACTAAGTTGTAATATGCTAATACGGCTGAATCATTTTAACTCTTTTTTTTTCTTCTTTTTATTGAACCTTAAAACTTTATTTTGCAATTATTTCTCCAGAAAGTAATTTTTAAAAAAAAATTAAATATGACATTAAAAAATGCCTCAAAATCAGTTTACGACGTAGTGAGGTATTTGTAGCAAAAATTCGAATTTCTAATTTATGATTCCTATTTTCTCGCACAAATAGATTATTTCGAATTTTTCGCCTATACAGGTAGCACTAATATAGCCCTAAAACTTTTTTCTTGTGAAATAGCAAAAACTAGAGATGAAATTCAGTTACATACTTTACTGTTAAAAACTTGTATAGCCTTTATTTATAATTCATACATATTTACAATGTTCGATATGAAATATTACTACATATTACAGAACTTCCGATGAAATCAGTACTACAGTAGTTATAGTTTCCTTGTAAGAAGTACTTACTACAGTATATCTACTTCATAGCTGCTGTACTTGCAGTTTCCATGTGAGAAAAATCTTATAATTTGTTTTTTAAAGAGCTGTATTATCTGGCATATTGTACAAAAACCTGACTTGAACAAAAAGCGAAAAAACGTAAGCTTTCACTTTTCTTCAAATACTGTTCGTTATTGTGTTAAAGAAGCTACTGCAACCATAATTATTTACATGGTAGATTTTTAATATACTGGACGCGCAAATTTATTTTAAAGTGCCAATTTGGCGAAAGGTGATCAATTCGATGCTACTGCCGGCTCGCAACTACCACATTCATATATCTCATATGTTAAGCAGCATTCACATTGTATGTGATTGCCCTTGATTGTTTAACTGCATGTAATACGAAATGCTCGCGCATGCACGAATCACATTAATGATTAATCACGCATCCCAATCGCATGCAGTGAGAATGCTCCATTAGAGGAATCATGAGCTAGAGTCCTCTTACTGTCTGGCTGACAGTGAGAGGTTTTTCTCTTCAGTGCTCACTATAGAAGTCCTCGAGGGAGGTGAGTTTTTCCTTATCTTCTGGGTCGGATTATAAAAAGAAAAAGAAAAGGCTATCGTGTTGAATATTGGCATAGCCGTCAATTCAATACAGACATAACATCTGTAAAAAAATAAATTTTATGTATATGTACTAACCATAATACATTAATAATCGATATTTGAATCCAAAATCTTCAATTTTTTCCCCTTACCATTAAGTTGACAACTAAGCATAATTGGTTCGATAAAAAAAGAGAGATTCCTGGGTTTTAATAAACCGATAACTAGCTAATAATAATTAGAGCTGAACTTTATTTTTTTATTCGTTTAAGACTTTGAAGCTTATTAACCCAATTACTCTTTTGCAAAATTTTCTGTGGTATTTTTTTTTTCAAACATTAATACCGCTATAATTTCTAATATAAATGACTAAGTTTCCTAAAAATGAATCTTTTGCGATCCTACCTACCCTCGTCTACATTCCCTTTTCTAAATATTGAAATAATCAGATTTGAAACATCAATTCATATTTAATATCCAAGAAGCTTCAGGTGTGTCTGAGAAATCTGAGAAAATTCCTCCCCTTTTAATGTCATTTACATCCCAGCCTTATAATTTCATCCATCTTATAGCGTCTTCCATGTGAGTTCCTCCATTGTATGAAACAATGGTCATCTTAAAAGTTCAAGGTGAGCGTTATTAAACGATCCATAGGTAATCAGGCTTACCGCAATTTAGTTTCTCGGCAACAATAAAAGCTTTTGTTCAGCTTTCTTTAACCTTTTTTTAATTATTTTTCTTTTTTATGCTATACCTGTTTAACATGTGATGTCCGCTTTTGCTTATTCAAAGAGTAAATCCGCTTTTGTAATGTTTAATTTATATATTCGTCATTTTAATTTATGGTGATAACGCTGAAATACGGAAGTTCAATTTAATTAGTGACAGGTTTGTAATTTAAGCCCTTTTAAATTTTGTAATATTAAGTTTACTATTAAATGCATAGTAAAGTTAATAAGTACATAGTAAGTACATAGTAAGTTAACTTTAGTGTTAAGTTAGTAAATATTGTCCTTAAGTGTCTCAAATTAAATTCTTTATATTATTTAATTAAATTCTAAATAATTCTTTAAAGATTGAAGACTTTAGGCACTTATAATATTTTTAATATTAACTTTACAACATCATTATTAACTTTACAACATCATTTTTCATTCATTGAACAGAAATTTTTTAATTATTATGATATGGTGAAAATTGTAATTGACATCAAAATAGATATAACATTTTGCTATTCGCCTTTAATAATATTTAATGTGTTCGCCGTTTTAATTTGCGGTGAAAACGCTGAAATACTTAACTTCATTTTAAATAAAGCGACGTTTAATCAGTGAAGTTTTGGGTGCATCTAAATGTAATAATATAAACTTCATTTAGTGAATCTTAGAATAGAAAATTTTGGAAGTATTTTAATATAGTGGAAGTATTTTAATATTATTAGTGTTTAAGTAAATAAAATTTTGTTATTTAAAAAGCAAGAGCCTTTAGTGATGTGTTCATCGTCTAAAATAATAATGATAACGCTGAAATATGGATGTTCAATTTAATGTTAAGAAACTGTGGTCGCTTCTATGTTCTGTCATTTGAATTCTGCTGATGTTTATTTATTTATATTTAGGACATAAAACTTTTGAAACATTTAAATTTAGTGAATAACATGTGCAACTTAGTTCATATCTTTAAAAAAAAGGGGGTGATTTGATAAAGATCCATATATTCTTGAAATATATGTGTTGTAAATGTGTATATATAAAAATAATTTTATTTATATTTATATTAAAAAAATCTTTCCCTATATATCAAACTGTAATTACTAATTGTATTATTTACAATAACTGATTAAAGGCATGTTTATTTTTTTTAATTTTTTTTTTTTACATTTTATTACCTGTGTTGAACAGCTGACCCAATTCTGAGTTTACAACTATCAGTATTTTACTCCGTAACCTTGTAATTTTGAACCCAACTCAGAAGACAAGGGAACTTCTGGACGTTGTGACAAACTAACCTTTGTGGAGGACTTATAGATGGAACTAATCCGCATTTGCATTATATGAAAAGAAAAACCTCCCGCGGTTAGCACGACGGTAAACCCATAATCCGTCTACCACTGAGGATATTTTACTTCAACTCTGTATTTACTGCGAGCCGGGAGCAGAATTCGTATCAACTAGCCACCACAGGGATTTGAACCTGGCTCAATTCCTTGGAAGGCGATCGTGCTCTATCCCCTGAGCCACTGTCATTTTAAAGCATTTTTTTAAAGAAATATTATTTCGTTCGAATGTTTTTTTCCTTTAATTTATTTTGGAAAGTAATTATCAATACACATTATGTATGGTTATTGATGCATTATTCCGCATTATGTTACAAACGTTTAACTTTGATGAAAAATAAAAAGAATAAAACCTAAAATATTTCCCTAAATTCTGACTGCGCATGCGTATTCTAAGAAATAGCTGCTGAAAAAAATTGTAGATATTCGTAATTTTGCTACTCACTGTCTATGATACAATGTATTCTATGGTTCCTGTTGTCCATCACTCATGTTAATTCATCACACAAATCAAAACGTTTTTCTACACCCACACTCCTTCATGTAATCCTATCGGTACTACTTACATGACAGTTTTAGTCGACATCCCGCCATTTTCCTATCTAAACACGATGCTCACTGACAAGATTATAAATTCGTACGACTTCGGTTGTCACCAGTCGAGTTAAAATATTCCTGCAGCTGTTGGAACTTACCCCATTCTTCATCAAAAAATGCCACTCTAGTATCGCCAAGCAAATAGCTTATAATGACAGTTGGCATAACAAATAGGCTAAGCCTACTCCCCTAGATACTTTGGAAGACCCAAGGACACGTTTATGTGTGCCATGCCACCAAGACTTTAATTAAAGATTTCTTTCTGGCGATAAAAAGTGCCATTTGTTTCCTCCTTTAGAACACAAATTTCATCCCGTGGAAATGACTTGACCTTTTTCTGTTTGGAAATGGCGATGGATTTGAGCAACTCTATCTTTGGAATGTCTCATCATCCCCGAATAAAAGTTGCGGTAGCCGTTATTAATTGATGTAATCATCATTAATTTTATTTATTACCTCGAGTTAAGGATTCGGCATTGATATAAGTGTAATTTTTGGTCGTATATTCTAGATCAGTATCAAATTCTACTATTTGTGAATCACTATTTAGTGTTAGGATCTCTTTTCTTTCTTTTTATTTTCCCGCTTTTTCTTCTTTGTTTTTTCTGTTTTATTTATTTTTTTAAATTTTAATATCCCCTTTATTTTATTTTTTTACAAACTTATTTCGATTGAATTTTTATTTTGTATTGGTTTGCATTTTCCTTTTTAAAATTATTGGTAATATCGCCAACACACATAATAAGTATATTCCACTTAATAGATA
This sequence comes from Parasteatoda tepidariorum, assembly GCF_982258835.1. Lineage (NCBI taxonomy): Eukaryota > Metazoa > Arthropoda > Arachnida > Araneae > Theridiidae > Parasteatoda > Parasteatoda tepidariorum. The sequence continues at coordinate 22,422,001 of NC_141760.1, read as the reverse complement.
GCAAGATAATGATACTTAAGGCAGCCTGATCTCACTTATTTCAGCAATCGATGCTCTAATTGCTTTAAAAAAGACTTGTTCCTGAAAACTGTACTAGACATATTGAAAAAAAAATCTGAAGTTCGAATCCCGATTGACCATAATTATTGATTGATAATTCCAAAATTAAAAATTATCCTAAAATCCCGAAATCTCTTAGTCAAATTGCTTCAAAACCAATTGAAGTTGCTGCAGTAGAGTGCTTCCAAACCTCTATTGTTATTCAAATCTGACGTGTATTTATGTTATATTTCTTGTTTATAAATTATGTTATTTAAATGTGTGCTTTCATTCTCCCCTAGGTGCATTTATACTTCAGTGGCATACCTGAGGCCAAAGTGCCGTACGTGAACAGTGTGGGAGAGAAGTACCGTATTAAGCAACTTCTGCACCAGTTACCGCCACACGACAATGAAGTTCGTTACTGTAACTCACTGCATGAAGATGAAAAGAAAGAACTGCGACTTTTTTCTCAACAGCGAAAGAAAGAAGCTTTGGGAAGAGGCACACTCAAACAGCTTGCTGACCCTCAACCGTGTCGGAATGTAAGTATCATTTGTCCACTGGTCATAAACTCATATAGCCGAAAAGAATGGTCAAGCAGTATAAAGTATAAGTTCTGAATAAATAACCAGCAATGTATATATATATATATATATATATATATATATAAAATTACAGAGCATTGAAAAAAAGGGGGGTGAATAATAAAAATAATGAGAAACCGGAAAAAAATCCGAGAAAAAGGAAAAAATTTATAAAAATCTGGAAAATGAAGATATAATCTTTTCATCAGCTCACACGATTATATCCGCAAAAAAGAGTGCTTTTTAATATTGTATCAATATAGCCAAAGCGAAATATATCAATACAATAGTGTGAGAAGCACTCAAAAAAAGTTGAAAAAAATTGACAACAAATAAAATCGAACACATTAAGTAAAAATATCACGTAAAGACAGAAATATGTATATAGTTCTAGGTAACTTGTGGAATCATTCGGATTACTGTTTTACAATTGACTGTGAGGATTAATAATGAAATAAATCTTCACAACTATGAAAAACATGAAAATTGAATAACTAACCAACAACTAATTCTTTAGAATGACGTGTAAGACACAGGGGTGTAAAATAATAGTGATTTGTGTTAATAGTGAAGTGTAAAAGGTAAGAGAAGTTAAATTATAGTGTGTGAGTGTTAATTAATAATGACGTGTATTACATAAGAGTGTCTAAATTGCAATGATGCGTTTAAGTTATGGGTGCTAACTACTAATGACGTGTATAAGTTAAGCAATATGATGAGATATTGATTATGTTTGAGATGTAAAAGATATGGGACTCGTAATGTTGAAAATCTTGGCCTAATTGTGCAGTTTGTTTAGAGAAGTGCCCAGGCTGTTATGGTGCATAAAATGTGACCATCGTGTGCTGATACTTATAAAGATTATTATTTAATGCTCAAAAATTGCATATACTTTTAGTGAATTGACATTCTGAGTTTTTTTTTTCTCTGTAAACACCAATTCAACAGGCTTATAAATATGGATGTAGTTCAAATTTTGTAAAGATCAGTTTCTACTTGGAAAATTGGACCCTTATAATAAGTTAATATTTGTTCATTTTAATAAATGCATTTCTGGTTAAATATAGCAATTATTAATTAATAGCTTCAGTTAAAAGTTTCAAATTCTAATATTTATTAGTTAAAATTTTTGAAAAATGTAATAGTTTTGCGACATATTCATATAGGAGTTTTCGAAAAAATTTTAATTAAAATTTTTCTATTGATTTTACCTCCGACAGATTATCAGAAAATTTTCGTAGTCTAATCATAAAATCAATTCAATTTACGAAGTCAATTTTGATACATAAGAGGTAAACTGATACGGAGTAATATTTTATTATTATAACTTTAATTAACTGTAACTGTTACTTTACTTACATTTATTTATATTGTGATTTGCAGGAGGCGTTTCATTTGTTGGTTCAAATTTTGTACTTTTTAGTTGTGATTCCTTTTCGTAGTGCTTTTCAATTGTGGTAAAGGTTATCTATTTTTGTCTTTCATTATGGGGCCTCGGGGCACTGTTAGTTTTGGTTAAATCCACTAACAACAGAAAGGCTCCTGTGTGTTTGCAGGCAGTGTGTCCCCTGATGAAGTACTGTTTTGCAAACACACATTTATATTTTCATTTTTATTTTAATTGTAACGATTTTTACTAAAATTTCTACTAAAATTTTCGTAGTTTAATTATTTACTTGTTTATCTTTTATTTATTTATCTTCTATATCTTTTGTAATTTTTCATTTTCCCCTTCTTGAATGGTACTCATTAGGATTAATTTGTTCTCAATTTCTAGAAGTTTAATATATATTTAATAGCTTTAAATTCAAGTTGGTTTATTATTTTTTATTTATCTTATTCTTGTCTTTATATAATGATACCTTTAGATAACAGTTTTAAAGCTTGCATTCATATTCTTAAAGGAATGTATTATTTTATATTTTTGCTTTTAAAATCGTGATATCCGAATGAATCATAGCATATTAATCTGCGGCTGCAAACGATTGACCTATTTTAACAATTATTTAAATTAATGAAATAAAAAAATTTCATTCGCTAAAAAAAATTGTGGCTTATTTTTAATCTCAAAATTAGTGACATTGAAAAAGTATCAAAGTATCGATACTTTTTACAGTAATATCCGTCTGATAGGATCAGTTGGAATCAAATCTTCCTTTCGATAGTATTTATTGGTATCAATAATTTTTTTTATTAATAAAATTTTAATTGTGTAACAGTATAAATACATTCCATTCTACATATAAATTTTTTCTTTTGTTGACAATTTATTGGGTATAAATTTTTAAGTTGTAGGGTATATATAATATAGGTAGTCTTCTGATAAAATTAGGACAAATGCGATTAAATAGTTAATTATAACTAAGGCCCCTAAGTCTCTGATTAACTTAAAACGAGGTTTGAAATCCATTAAAATTTAATAAATACTGCAATTATTGAAATTAAGGTTATTAAACATAGTTGCTTCGTGATTTTCTTATTATTATCAAATACTTAAATTCTGACTTTTATAAACTAAAGATAAATTCAGCTTCTTTGGAAGTTTGTTTGCCTACTAAAATAACCATATAGTGTTTACTAAAACATAAATCTCAATTTAGTAACGATACTTAAAGTCTTTAAGATAACAGCTGTATTCCTATTTTATTAAGATACTGTCGATATTTGATTTCGTAGTATCAATGATATCAATACTTTTTCTATATTTTTTAAGGTATTTTCTTTTGATTACTATTTAAAATGAGTCCTAAAATTTATGTTACTACCATTTTACAATCTTCATCTATGAAAACGAAAAATAAAATCCCTAGTTTTTCAAATCCTCTTTAAATTACTTTTTTTTTAAAAATTCCTCGCTCATTAGGAAAAATCCAATACTTTTTTTCATTATTTCAACCTTCTCTAAGTTCAAACCCACAAATTCAACTGCTACTGCAAATTGCAGCAGACTATTTCATTCCATCACACGCTTAAGGGTAATTAAACTTAATCCTATTGCATCATGGGGGAAAAAATATTCATAGGAAGTGGTATTTGTCTTCTTTCCCCAGATGTAGTTAAGTATTATTTTGTATCGATTATTTCTATAAGGGGTTGAGGGGGTGTGAATCGATAAGAGGGGTCCAAACAATGAGAAAGTCAAAACCAGGAGCGATGATGCATTCCAGGAGAGGGGAGAGAGTGAAAAATGGATCCCAGGACAGGATTAATCTTGCCAGGAGTTTTCGGGATAGGGTGGATGACATCATACCAGAAGGGATCTCTCCCTGAACCCAGTTTAAATCGGAAGTTTTTAATCGGCTGCTAGCATCTATGCTGGGCGGTTTGCAATGTTTTGTCCTTCTCCGGTATGTAGGAAAATTATTGCTTTTCCATAAATTCATTTATTTATTTACAATTTATTTTTATTTATTTTATTTTTTTACTTAAAATGTCATTGACAGTGCTTTTATTTTTTTACTTTGCAATGATAGTTCGTGGAACTTTTTATAGTTATTTAAGGTTTTAAAACTGATAGCCCTGATTCAATGGTGCTCAATATAAATGAAATAATTTTACTTCCCTCTAAGTTTTTTTATCAGTAATGTTTTGGTAATCAACTATTTATACTTATGAAAATATATACTGACCGTATTGCTACATTGTTTTTCTATATCTCTTATACAAAATTCTTATTTGTATTATTATTGTTAAATTGTTAAGTCTTTAATCGGTTGTTGGCGTATATGCAGGGCGGTTTGCAATGTCTTTTCCCTCTCCTGTATGTAGAATTACAAAAATTATTGCTTTTCCATATATTCTTTTATTTATTTACAATTTTTTTAACTTTTTGGCGCCGTTTTTTAATTATATACCGCACTGATTTTTTACTCAAAATGTCATTAACAGTGTTTTTATTGTTCTTTTTTATGTTGCAAAAATAATTCCTGGAGCCTCTTAGAATTATTCAGTTTAAAGTTTCAACTGAATAAATAGCGTTCGAAAAAATAAAATAATTTTAATCCTCTCCTAAGCTCTTAATGTTTTGGTAATCAACTATTCATACCTAAGATACTGATCGTATCATACATTGTTTTTCAATATTTGTTAGGCAACAAAATTATTATTTGTATATCTGTAATTTAATTATCTCAAATTGTATTGGCGAATATAATCTTATAATTATTTCTGAACAGTTTAATTTATTTTATCTTATATTTACTTTTTATAGAATCGGGTAATGAAAAATTTTTTTTTTATGTAACAGATAGTTTAAAATTAAGTGGCACATCAATAGTCTTTGTCTTCTTGCTGGTCGAAATGATATATAGTTAAAAGTGTAATGCGATCATAGGGACTCTTATTTTAATGTTAAAAATTTTATCTATGCAAACACTCACAAAAACGAGGTAAATATAGAAATACGATGCCTTAAAAATAAAATTATTGTAATCAGCTTTAACATTAACGGTACTTGTTCCAATAGAGTTAATGTAGTACTGTTTTTTAATTTTTACTTTTATTTATTTATTTTTTGAGAAAATATTAAATGTCCGAGTCCATTTAAGCTTCAAAAGTTTATTTTAGCAATTGCACAAGTACAAAAAACAAACAAAAAAAACTGTCTTATTTTAATTAGTTTTCTCCCGTTTTTCAAGCGTGTCTGTTAGCAGAGCCTGATGAAGGCAGGGGCATGCGGGGCAGTTGCCCGGGGCAGAGGGGGCCCCCAAATCAAATAGAAAGTTTGTTTTAGGTTTCCTTCTTTAATTAACTTTTTTGAGCAAAATATCAGTACAGTGTAAAATCCTTCAGTTTTATGTTAGCTTCTTCATTAATCTATCGTATGAATACCAAAAATCTATGTTTCGTAAATCCATGTCTTTCTAGTGCGGAATTAGCTAAAATTTTGCAATTATGATGGTTCAATTAAGCCAATCAAAAGCCTGTATTTTTACATATCGCAAAATGCGATATGTTTACAATAAATACAAGCTTCTGATTGGGTTAATTGAGCCATCATAATTGCAAAATTCCTCTTCGTTGGTAGACAGCCCTGGGGTAATTTTGATACATTTCTATGATTTTTCTCCACGTTGCAAAATTCCCAAAATATAGTTGATAAACAATTCGCACGTTTTATAGAAACTTTTATATCTTAGTTTGCAAGTAATGTTATCAACAAAATTGTTTATTATAAAAGCAGCGTCGCCTTTATTTTCTTTCTTTTTTTTTGCATCATTTTAACAAACAAGTTAAAAACCACTCCTTTCCATTCATCATGTGTCCAACATAAACCATACCATTCATATAATTTTTTGAAAATAATTCCTGCCACTGCCTACTCTATCTTTCAACACAACGCGCCCACACAACTAGCAATGATACCGCGTGTTATTTAGATACCTGTCAATAAAATGATTTAGTCTCTCAAACTATTATCCACTTATTCCTTATTTCCATACCATTTCTATTGAATTTGCATAAAATTATAGAAACATGATACTTCTGAAACTGGAAATTAATTGAGAAATGGTAATAAGAAATTTATAATTATCTTTCACTTTCCAATTAATCATTCTTTTGCTATTGATATTCTCTCTATAAAGCGGCAATGAAATGAGAAAATATTGATATCAACAGCCCAGCGAAACAAACATGGCAATTAAGGCACAGTTGGCAATTAAAGCAACTATTTTAATGTACGCTCGTTGGCGAACTGTTTGATTGTGGATTTATTATTCATAAAGAGAAAGAAACGAAATTATAGAAATCGAATTGGGTACTTGCAACTCGAGAAGAAGACGATCACAAAACACGCAAGTGACCTATGATCTGAGCGCTAGATGATCGTTTAAAAACAAGAGGGCGTGTTTAAGTCAAGCTAAGCTTCTCCCACTTAAGTTAGAATGTTAATTAACGTGAAATTAATTAAATACAACGCCGTATCGCACATAGTTAGTTAAAATATCTAATTATTTCTCGTCTAGGTGTTTTACGCAACTTAGATTTATTCTTTGTTTGTGTATTTTAATCGTGCTATGTTTTTATTTTGTGTACCTGGCAACTTCGATGCGTAATTAGTATGTTTTATGTTCTACTTGGTTTCGTGACTGTCTTCGTGGTAAATAAGAAATATATAATGAAGGAATATAGAATGTGTCACTTGTGAGAATTGATACTTGACGGGCCTGGCATACTCGAAATGGAATTGAAGGAACGGTTGCTAACGTAAACAAATGCCACGTTTCAACAACCAATCAGGATAGAGATGCCCACATTATGTCACTTGCGGGTATCGTTAAGTGTTAATTTTTATGAGTAAACACCTATTCAAATAGTTGAAAGCCTCATACTACGCAGTTTGCGAGACTATAACTTGACTACTCTAGTTGAAGCTAAAAAAAACGAGTTTTTAAATTTCATTGAATATGTATAAAAATGTATAAAAGTTTTCAATGCTATTAATGATTTGTATTTGATTAAACAAATGATAGCGTGATTTCTTTTTAAATGTTTAAAATGAAGTCTACTAAAAGTGATGCCCTCTAAATACATATTAATCAATCTATTATCGACGGAAGTTAATCAGTAAATAGTTAATTAAACAGGGTGCGTAGCGTTTTTAAAAAGTACTTAAAGGTGCTTATTTTTGATTTACGTTTTTAAAAAGCCCTTAAAGGTGCTTTTTTATTTGGTGTTTGTAAAAGTTACTCAATTTTTTATTTTTTAAGAAGAGTTTTTTTTTTTGTCGTATCGATTGTCGTTCTAAATTACAAAAAATTCATGAATTTTGTAATTTTCTCTGCAATGTTTATCAGAAACTAGTGATTCTATCATGATCATGTAAAGTTTTTGAATTTTATTGATTTTATGTTTATAAATTAAGAACTTTGAACGATAGAAAAAAATAATTTTTGTTACTGCAGATCCTAGTTGTGTGTGTTTTTTTTTTTTTTTTTTGTCTTTTTTTTTTTTTTGGAAAATGATTAAAAATATTTTTTGAGTGCTTAAAAGGTGCTTATTTTTTGATGAAAAATCTGGCTACGCACCCTGTTAAAGAAAGGAGTTATGCAGATTCACCAAAACCGAAGATGTTCCACGAACATTCAAAAGTGGTAACAAAATTTGTTCTTTAAAATTTTATTTAAATTCCTTTTAACCACCAGGATGTTAAATATTAAAAAATTCTAAACGTTGATTCACATATCTTTTATTGGATCTGATAAGCACGTTGTGAGGTTTTTAAGCGTTGGCGAAATATTTAAAAACATTTTATTGCTTGTTATTTCACTACCCCTTTGAAAAGGACGCCATACCGAGTTAGAAACTTTTCGACACGAATTCTCTAACACCTCCATTACTCATTTAAAATTTTAAAAAAAAGGAAAGGTGAGTTCAGATAGAGAAGAGCAAACCTTGAAGTTTCAAATAATGAAAAGAAAAATTTCTTAAAATATCCAAATGATAATAAATTATGAGAAAGACAGCTCAAGATTACGCAAATTGAGAAGTTCTTTTCCAATAATTTGTTTGCATTTTGATATTTTGAAATTTTTTTTTCAGCAATTGAAACTTCATGGCTTAACTCTATATTTGCCTGAACTCACTTTTTCTTTCTTTTAAGTTAGTAATGAAGGTGAAAGAGAATTTGCGACGAAAAGTTTCTCGGATGGTATGGCGTCCTCTTGCGTGTTGTAGAAAGCTAGCACGTCTAAGTTGGCAGCTCTGGAAAATAAATGAATCATAAACGAAAAATAGCTAATATTTAGCTACTGGGACTGAACCGCATTCCATTCTTCTTTGACTAAGCTATATTATCATGCCCTTCAAGCTGCATTATGAAATAAATTGGTTTTTAATTGTTTTAATCCCTCATTTTCTTTCATTCACTTCACTTCAACGGTGATTGGCAAGAGTTAGTCAACTACATTGTTCCTTCTTATGTAATCATTGATTCGCTACCCGTAATGTACATAGATTTTTTTTTTTTTGTCAAATAAATAGCATATGAACTGAAAAGTCGAGAACTCAGAATACAGGTTTGCACTGAAACTTATAGATTATACAGGGAAACCTGTGCAAGCTGACCACTTCTGGGACAACAATTCGATATTCCACTTAGAGACGAGGTTCAAATTATAAAACTGATATTTAATTGGTGTTTTTTTTTTCTTCCAGTTTAATGCTTTTGATCAACTTAAAACTGTTGCTCAACACACTGAAGTAGTCAACTAAACACGTTTCATTGCACTATCATATATTTAAGTGGTACCAAATGAAACATATAAAAGGAATATTATTTTCAATATCTTGAAAATTAATTGTGCTTTTTTTATTTTATTTAATCTAGTGCGATGAATCCATATCCCGCGGAGATATGGCCGTGTTCGCGTCCCGAGCTGGCCCCAATTCCTCCTGGCATCCCGGCTGTTTCACGTGCAGTGTGTGCAAAGAGCTTCTCGTGGACTTGATATACTTCTTCAAGGATGGCAAGCTCTACTGTGGAAGACACCACGCCGAGAGTCTCAAACCCCGCTGCGCTGCTTGCGATGAGGTGAGAATGGGTTTTTTTTTTTTACGTTACTGTGAAACCTGTGTCTGTGTATCAATATGATGGTTTATACGATCCAAATTCTTGGACCAAGATTAATGGAAACTTGTTTTGCTTGAAACTTGGATCGTGTAAACGATCATCCAAGTTCTTGGTCCAAACCCTTAGATGATAGTAGAGCATGTTCTACGTTCCATCCAAGTTCCCTTAACAAGGTTTTTCGAAGGGAAAGGGAAGCCAACAAAAATAAAAAAAGCCACAGTTTTCTTACACTTCAAGCAAACCGATGATTGTTTACTGTATATATTATCATCCCGTGAAGAATTATTTGAGCTTTAGAACGAACAAATAACTTACATATTTTAAGAATTATTAAACTTTTTTAAAAATTGCCAATTAGGCGACGTTTTTCCATTTAAATGTAAATTATCAAAATCACTGCATTGTTTTCAGATTTTGCAAATTTATATGAGCCCAGATAAGGCAGCATTGGAGTAAGTTTCTAAAAATTAGACCCCAAACGCTATCCATTTTTACAAAACTGTGGCTTTTTTTCATTGGCGATCGAAATGGGCTGCAGGTGGCGTAGAGCAGAACTCTTTTCCTATGGCAACACTTCACATGCTTTCCCCATTAGCGTGTGGAAAGTCATAGAAGAAGGAAGTACGTTAGTTTCTCTCTTGATTTTCATATAGATTAAAATCTTTAACTTAAAAAACTATATGGAACTGAAAACTACATTAAACATAGTTCTAAAGAAAAGTATCGTAGAAATTTTAAGAAATATTTTTATTATATAGAAAGGAAAAATATTAAGAAAAGGGAAAGTATCGTAGCACATTCCTATACAACTGAAAAAAGGAGGAGAGGGAAGGGAGAAGGGCTAAAGGCATGAAACCGGTCTCTCCCCAGATGGCGTATTCGAGTGTTGTGATCGCGAATATTGACGTATTGCGCCCTTTTCAAAATAGAAATAGACAGCGCTGACTTTAAATAGGCTTAACTTGTCCTAACAGTCACGAGTAACTGTAGCAAACTCACAGCAGTTATGACAATAGCATATTATTCTCAAAATAGCATTTCGTATGAGGGCGGAGCCTTTGAAAAACCGCCTTAACCAATCCGATTCTAAAGTTTTGGACGTCAGCAAGCAGGCATCGGATTATGTCATTTTGTTTTCCGTTTTCATGTATTTTAATCCAAATAAATTAATCTGTTAGGGTTTATTTGTGTTATTACGTTTTTATTTAAATTTATTTAGTAATTTTGAATAATGTTGAATACGAACAGTGCGCATGCGCAGGTTTTTCATCCTACCACCAATCAGCAATTCAAAAACTTGCATAGTTTCAACTAATCATCCAATTCCTTGGAGAGAGATATTCCTCCAAGTTTTCGAATTCAAAAACTTGGACCGTATAAACAGGCCTTTAGGCAGGCCATCAATTTACGAAGAAGTGATACAACTGTTTTTTCTAATCTGGTGCTTGATTATAGAGGTCAAGTAATACTTGGTCAATTATAGAGATGAACTTGGATAAGTGATCTACTTAACAAGCTTTACTGAATTTCGATAAACTCCTTTCGTATTTTACTCTGTAAGCGCCAATCTTTGATTTGAAGGATTGGTCTCAGATAGGATAACTATGTCTAACTATTAATTAAGTGACAATGACTCAAAAACATACTTTCTCTAAAGGAAACATTATATCTTCAACTAATTATAAAATATATAAATATTAACATTATTATAAATAAGTCATTTTAATGAACAAATTTAAAATTTGCGAGTTTAATTACTATTATAATTTGTAGTTCATAGTTATAATTAATAGTTATTTACGAGTATACTTTTTAGTTCTAATTTATCGTAACTATTTAACTGTTTTTGTTCTCAACTTAGATTTCGTTATTTAAAATTATATAGTTTAAGAAAATATAAGAACTTTCACATTTTGCTGTAAAAAAATTTTTTATCATTAATTAAAAAAAATAAATAGCATTATTTAATTAATAATGATTAAATATTTTCTTTCGCGAAAGTAATTTGGGGTAATTGAGTTTTATTAGTTGGTACAAAAATGTTTGAGTGTCCAGAGATAAAGCGAAATACGCAAAAATTTAAATGATGTTACTTTTGACCGGTCTCTTAATTAAGCTAAAAGTATTTTTTAAAAAAATTTAAAGCAACACCGTAATAGCCCGTTGTGGACCACGGAGGTTAAGACTCCTCAATTTCATCATCAACCGAATGATAGTGGCAATTCAGTTAGCATTGCGCACCAACCGCTTTTACTTCCCAGAAAAATTGGCACCCATCGATCTGAAGCTGCGTGAGTTAAGAGCCACCATTGGGGATCGATCCTTTTACTAAACTGTTTAAACCATATTGTCGAGACTTCGGCTACCCTACCCTATAAGTGGGGATTCAGAAATTAAAATCCGTCTAAAAGCACGTTTATTTAAAGGAAGTTCGTATTTTCTCTAGTTTCATACTTAATTTTTCGTCTACACTGTTTAACGATGTTTTTCGAAACTCAGCCTGAACGAAAAGCAAACAGCCTACTCAACGTACTCTGGAATACGATCCCTAGGTCAAAAATTGCTCTTTCTTAATCTTTTTTTTCGCGCCCTGTCTATGCTTCGATTGATGTATTGAACCATTCATTTACCTAAGGATATACTGAAACTATGTATAACATTCAAAATTTAGAAGACGCGGAATATCTTTAACCTTGAATGACTTCATAGATATCTATGTATAAGTACAGCAAATATCTATGAATGATGAAATGATGTTATTAAATATAAAATGTACCTTTTCAGATAATATTTGCCGATGAATGCACAGAAGCTGAAGGTCGAGCGTGGCATATGCGGCATTTTTGTTGCTTTGAGTGTGATCGCCAACTTGGCGGTGAGCGATACGTCATGAGAGACGGGCGACCCTTTTGCCTGCACTGTTTCGATGCAACTTTTGCTGAATATTGTGATTCTTGCGGAGATCCTATTGGGGTGGACCAGGGACAAATGTCACACGAAGGCCAACACTGGCATGCCACGGAAAATTGTTTTAGATGCCACTCATGCCATACGCCATTGCTTGGAAGACCTTTCTTGCCACGAAAAGGCCTTATTTATTGCTCCGTCCATTGCAGCAAAGGTAAACATCGTCTATTGTCACTTTAATCTTAATAAACGTTGTAGTAATTTTTCAGATTTTTTTCATCATTGATTTCGTCAATAGTTATTGTATTTATTAAGACCAGTAAAAGATAGTTTTAATAATCAAAAATTTCTTGCACTTCGTTTGTCGAAACTCCGCGAAAAGAATTTAAAGTAACTATTATGCTGTCTCCAATGGTTTTACGTCAATATTACTATTCATAGTGTTTTAAAAACGCATCCGACTTTACTTCATTGAGCAATGAGCATTTTTCAATGAAGTTTGGATGGCATCATTTTTGGCTAACTATTGAGTCGAACAAAAGCGCTCAAAAGCAATTGAATATAGAATATTACCAACTAGCTATAGAATTGAATCTTGAGCAATATCAGTTCAATTACACGGCAGAATCTAAACATATCATATCAAATTTCCAAACTGTATTAAATGTAATTGAGTACTTGCAACTCGAGAGGAAGTGAAATGATTATATCTAAACATGTAATTCAAATCAGATTTAATTAAATGCCTGTAAGCGATGTCACGCGTGTTTGTCGAACTTGATTGGCTTCTGAATCGACAAATACCACGATTTATCTACAATAACGTCCATTGCAGGTATCCAGTTAGAATCTTATGTACAAAATTAAACCTTCCACACAAGCGTTGGCAATTATATTGACATCTTCTATGATTTTTCTTAAATTGCATCTTTGACAACTATTTAATACGTATGTTGCCGTGGCATTGAAAAAATAGCGAAGTGCCTCACGCTAGATTTCGAGAAAAGTTTGACAACTATTTTATTTCTGTTGCTAATGCTGTTGAAAGCTAAATCACAGTTTCAAAAAACTGATAAAATAAAATTTTCATTGAAAAAAAAATCTTCCGCAATAAGTAGCATATCATACAAAAATGCCAAATATATATAAATCACAATTTTGAATTTTTTGACTCTTACATTGTTTATTCTATTGCATGGCAATAAGATAAGTTCTCTGCCCTGCAATTGAAAAATTAACGTAAGCGACAAAAAATTCAAAATTGAGGTTTTTATATATTTGTCATCTATGTATGATGAGCTAATATTGCAAAAGAAGTTTTTCAAAAATAAATTTTGTTCTAGCAATTTTCTGATAGTATATTTTATCGTTCATAGCATTAGCAATAGAAAGAAAATAGTTGTCAAGCCGCTTTTCTCAAAATTTATCGTGAAACACTTGCTTTGTTTTCTCAATTGCCCGACAGTACTATAGTAACAGATTATAATATCAAATGTGATAAGTTACATTAAATGGCATGTATTTTTCTTTTTTAAATTAAGTAACTTATAATTGATTTCAGTGGGTGAACAAAGTAACAGTAGAAGAGGTAAATCATTCCAAACAAATCCACCAAGTGAGAATCGAACATCCAGCCCTTTGGTACCTAGAAGTCCATTGGTTCCATATCGCAATGCTACCAGTACGCCGAACAACAATCTCAATTTACAACAACAAACAGAGAATAAAAATACAAGTTCCTTTATCAAGTAAGTGTGCACTTATCCACCAGATCTAATTAATCCACTAGATATTTTTTTACCACCGATGTTTTTATTTATTTTTTATATTACCGGCCTATATGTTCAACTCTGTTCTTGTCTTTTCGAATCTGATTCAGAAGACAATGAAACTCCTGAGTCTAGTTTCGGGACAGACATTCCTATGTTGAGTATCATTTGAACCGACTTCGCCCATTTCAGAAAAGGGCAGACTTAGCCAATATGCGGTCTGCCGTGTAAATAATAACTAGTAATTCGTTGCGGCATTTGCAAAATTTTTGATGAGTAATCTGCTGTTAACATAGCAAGAGAGAAAGATTGATCTTGCGCTGATTACAAAAAAATTTATCAACAATTTATTGAATATCATTGTTGTGATTATTATTTATCTAAGGTACTTAATGTTCGATGTCATCCGAACAAAAATAAAAAGGGGGTGAGGAAAAAAAATAATAACCTGGAACAATATGTCTTCATCAGACTATATCTTCCACAAAAAAAAAAAAAAAATATCCAAGTAACACAACTATCCATAAATTTTACATGTAAGATTTTAAACAGAAATATTCAGAGAGAGTTAATTTTAAATTTAGATTTCACAGGAGCTGTTCGACCTATTTCGGTTAAACTTTGTATTTTGCCTTGTAAACTTACATTCTTTAAAATGATGTAAAAATTGTGTACCTTACAAATCAAAAAATTTTCGACTAATATTAAATAAAAACTTTTCGGCTATTATTAAAAAAAATAATGATTATTTGAAAGTTATTATTATTATTTTTTTTTTTTTGCATTTTATTAATTTTGAGTAAACAAATTTTATAATTGTGTGCAAAACGTAAAATTATCATTAAAGAGTCCACACTTTATATCGCTCTCCTGCCCAAAATATTGGGACCCTATTTTCCAGATTGTGGCTACTCCCTATATTTTGGGGATCTGGAATCTAAATCCGTCGTAAAAAATGGTATATTTATTCTAAGAAAGTACGTTTTTGTAACTCAACAACAACACGTTTTTCGTAACTTAAAATATCGGCTACCCTAATTAATTAGCATATTTGAGTTTACTCTATCGAATTACTAGGACTGAGTCCTAGAACGTGAAGATCGAATCTTTAGATCAAAATTTATTCTAAATAGTCCATTTTTTCCCCCGCACTGTACAGTGCGGCTTTCAGGAGAACTCCTCCAAACACCAGTCTTGCGTCGTGGCGGGTACCATGGTTACGAGGAAAAGTCACTTTGAATAGGAGTGTGGGGTGGTTTTGTCTTGATCTTTGCATAGGTCAGCGTAAGTAAACCTATCGACACCTTCATTCCTCAATTGCACCCCCATTAGAAATGTGCTCTCGCTTTTTACCATAGCAGCAGAGAGCCCCAGACTTTTAGTCTGGGGGAGTTCTCCTACAAGCCGCACTATACATTATTATTTTTATTTATATGTTACCGTTACAAATTGTTATTAAGTAGATAAAAAATGATTTGATAAGAGGGTTTAAAAGCTATATTTTATTATTATCATTATTTTACTGTATGGCTTCTTCGTTTTCATACTTTCATTCATTTGCTTCTATAACATTCTTCCTTTGATAGAGATGTCTCTCCAATTGTGGAAGATAATGCTGTTGTGGAAAATGGAAGATCTCCGTTAAATGGTCGTTCTCGAGAGCCTCTCAACATGTCGGACCTTACAATAGATGCTCTAATGTCCAAATCTCCTCAAGTGTTTGTCCAGGTAATGCTTTAATACTATTTAAATCAAATTCCTAAATTAATTGATGTTATACCACAGTTAAAATCCATTTAGTTGCGATCTCTAACATTAGAAGCCAAGCCAAAATAAATTACTCTATGTGAAACAATGCTTTAGAAACAATGCAAAAATTGGTAAAATGCGTTTTGGTCAAACTAACTGACAGATGTTACTTAATAAAAAAAACAACATTGGCTTCAAAAATATGCAGATAGAAATAAAAGTCGACTCCCATTCTCGAGACTTTCCAGGCGTGAATGAAAAAAAATCAAAGTGATTTGAAACACAAAACGTAAAATTGTCGAAGAAAAACGAACATAAAGATGAGAAACTAAACTAGAAAAACCCCAGTAGCCGACAGTGAAACAAAAATAAGAATGTGTTGATGTTGATGGTTATTGAAGATTTTTAATAAATGAGTTTATTCATTAACATATTGAATTCAGAAAAAGCAAGTATACAACTTATAACAACTAGCAACATTGAAAGGTAAGACATAAACTATTCTGACATTGAGTGGTCATGATGGATAACAGAAAAAGAAAAACCACTGTTGCCGAGAGGGGCGAATCAGAGTAAAATGCATTTCCACGGGTTATAATGCAATTTAAATTTTCAATCATGTTTAGTTCCAAAAATAACTACATATGACTTTTAGAATGTATGAAATATGGTAACGTGATATAGACACTTTTAACGTCAAATGGTCAATTTTGCCTTTTAACTTCCAGCATGAATTAATGCAATCTTTTTTATGTCTTGTGTTGCTTATTTCATACCCCACTCAACGTCAGAATGGTTTATGTCTTGCATTTCAATTTTGCTAGTTGGTTGTTATAAGTTGTACACTTGTTTTTTTTTTAAATTTAATATGTTAATGAATAAACTCATTTATTACAAATTCTTCAACAGCCACCAATACGTTGATTACTTACTAATTGCTTGTACGGCAAGACATATTAAGAAACTGAATCTGCTATCGAATTCGTTTAATAAAACAAGTAATTAAATACATTTTCCCTATTTGATTTTAGGTTGTTGAGGAAATCGAAGAACAAAGACAAGACCACAGTCGTTATCATCACCGGCGAACTACAGCCCACTTTTCCATGCCCGATCTAACAAGAGACACTGGATCAGCCACCCCTCCAGGAAGTCCTGCCAGAGAGATACAAGACCAAAACAGTACCGGAACTGGCAATAGCAGTGGTACTGTCTCTTCCAAGAAACTTATAGTGCGTTTTAGTCCATCCACAGCGAAACTCCCTCCATCCAGTGATGATGATGAACAAAAAACGATGTCCCAGAAAGTGGAACGCTCTTCCTCATCTTCTTGTGCAGGAAGTGAAAACACTTACACAAAAACTCAAGTCACTCCATCCCCAAATAAACGGAACTCCGGAGTATTCCGGAGCAGGAGTTATGGGGACCGTTCTGAACTTGAATCCAGTTACCAAAAACCAGACGATGTTAGACCATGCCATTCTCGATACAACAGGGCAGACGATGATCGTTGTAGTACATGCTCAAGTTCAAGCTCTGATGATGATGATCCCTATGAGTTGCCACCGCGAAGAGCTTATGGTGGCGTTCGTATATCTTACGTCAGCAACGACGCACTTGCCGTAGCCCGACAGCGTTCTGGAACGCTGCAATCGTCTGGAGCAAAAAGTCTTCGAAGGAGGCGGAAACACGACGACAAAAATTGTATAGTTTCTTGATTGCGTTTTCATTTCATTGTGCGAGTACAAATGTT
The DNA here is from genome assembly GCF_982258835.1 of Parasteatoda tepidariorum. Taxonomy (NCBI): domain Eukaryota; kingdom Metazoa; phylum Arthropoda; class Arachnida; order Araneae; family Theridiidae; genus Parasteatoda; species Parasteatoda tepidariorum. The sequence goes on along the minus strand of NC_141760.1, from coordinate 22,404,625 downwards.
TGAATCACGAGCTTCCATATTCATTTTCTTACATCTTGTATAAATTGTATTTGCATATGATTTTGTAAAAGAAATTTTGATAAAAATCATTCTTTACAGATTTTAAAATAAAATAATTGTATTTCAATTTCATTTGACTTATTTTTATTTTGCATGACATGTCGTGTCGCCATTTAACTTTCCATAATTTCAGAAATTAATCCTAAAATTAATAATTATTATCCTTGAATTTTTCCTTATAGTTTAACATTTTTCAATTCTGTTTAATAAACAATGCTTTTTCGATTTTACTGAACATTTATTAAGAAAAAGACCAAAGAAATACTATTTACAAAATATACTGAGCCGAAACTATATCAAGATATCTTAGCAACCTCATTTTTAAACGACGAGGGCGCCTTTCTTTTCACATACAACACAACATATGGTTATTATCTTTTTAAGTCATCTGATTCTTAATGTTTAAACTCCTTTGTTAGGGTTTACACTGTAAGTAGTAATCATAACACTGGTTGAAGATATTATTAAAATCTCAAAATATTTATTAAATTGAATGATATTTCGGACTTTAAGAGACATTTTACTGTGCAGCAAGGATTCATTTTATAAATAGAGATTATATTTCTAACAAATTAACGATGATTTATACGAAAAAGGGCAAATATTAATTGTGAAAAAGAGATTTAAAATTATTTATAAAAGAAATTCTTAAATTTGCAACGATAAATTAATAAGTCTTCGACTTCAATGTCCCCTAAAAGAACTGATTTTAAAGTTATGAAATAATACTTAGAATTAGAAATGTCAGTTGAATATCGAATATTTTTGGTGAAAACTTGATTGAACTAACAGGAACGCTTAGAGTTAGGCAATTGTGCCAGTGGAAACCCTATAATTTTTTAACTTAATTATTTTTTTAAGAAAATCATATGTTAAAACTGATCCACACATTTGGAATTAAAGAAAAAATTTAGTTCTGAAATATTTTTTACTCCTTAAACCTTTCAGGGTGCTTAGCGTTTTTAAAAAGTGCTTAAAGGTGCTTATTTTCGTTTTTTAAAAGCTCTTAAAGGTGCTTTTTTCCATGGATGTTTTTAAAAATGCTTAATTTTCCCTTTTCCGAAATGTGATATTTTTCTTTACCATGTTGATTTTCGCCACAAATTATGCAAAAAGACATTGTCCTATTCAACTTTTTCACAATTAATTCAACCCAAATCTATTTTGGCATACCGCCGGTCTGTAGTGTATAAAAGCACTATTTGTTTTACACGTTTGATGAAATACTTGCGTATACTGAACTGGATTCAGTGGTAAAGATTTTTGACTCTCGTGTGCAACTCTGCTGCATTTTGCAAGAGATTCTCAATTTCAGAATTCATTTTCCGCCCTCTGTAACAGAATCGAAAAATCTCATTTTCCGCCCTCTGTAATAGAATTGAAAATCTCTCGAATTTTTGCTGATTACGGGGACCAACTAAACATTTGTCAATATTTTTTTCTCTATTAGTGATAGAAAAATTTCATTTCTCTTGTTAATTTCGTCGTTTGTGACGCACTATCATCTTTGTCACTTTAAATAAAACCATCAATTGTCAAAAACTTGCCAACCCTGTCTAATTTTGATATTTTTCGAAGTGCTTAAAAATATTTTTTGTGTGCTTGAAAAGTGCTTATTTTTTGTTTAAAAATTTGGCTAAGCACCCTGCCTTTTATTTAACCTTCTAATGAAAGTTATGAACTAATAACTATATTTTGCTTAGGTTCCACACAAATGTAGAAATAAAGTGCTTTCTAAAATATATTTTTTCATAAAATACACTGTCCTTTATTTTTTTTAAATTCATATATTTATAATTAAGGAAATACTTGTATAGCTCAAAAAATAAAACTTGATTAAATAAAAACTTGATGCTTGAGGTACAAATTTTTTAATAAACTTAGTTCTATTCTCAAAGAATGTGTAAAAAATGTAGAAAAACTTATTCAATATAAAGTACTTTAGAAATTCAGAAAGAAGGTGAATAAAAATAGTTTTGGAATCAGAATTTTTTTTTTTTAAATTCGCTACTAGGTTAAGGGGTCATCATTGAGATATTCGTTCAGTATCAATTATTCAGCTTTTCTCATAATATATTTAAAACACCAGATTTTTCAATCAAGATGAAGAACCAAATAGAGAAGATTTTTATTCGCTCACAATTGGTTGACAAATTGCAGGGAGGCCTTTAATTTCAGAATACAGCAATTCCTGTAAAACCAGATTTGATAATATTAAAAATTTTAGACAGCAAATATTTTCTTACTGTATTGAAAATTTTCTATACGAAATGCCCTATTTTGATTTATTTTTCCTGAAATACATATTATGATAACAATACCAGTCAGTATCATTCTTTGGGAGTCTCTTTCTCCCTTAACCTTAAATTTAGAGCCGTGGGGGCTCAGGTGATAGAGCATTTGCATTACAATGAAGTGAACCGGGTTCGAATCCCAACAATGGCTGGTCGATACGAATTCCACACCTGGCTCGCACCGACCACAGTGCTGACATAAAATATCCTCAGTCGTAGTGGGATCATGGGTTAGGTATTCGTGGTTTTACTCTCCATGTAACGCAAATCGGGGTTAGTTCCATCAAAAAAAGTTATTCCACTACTTGATCCAAGAGTTCCCTTGTTTTCTGAATTGGGTTCAAAAATACAAGGTTAAGGAGTTGAATATTAGTACTCGCAAACCCAAAATTGGGTCTGCTGTTTAACGATGGTTATGAATAACATTAAATTCAACTGTGGTCTGGGGAGGAATGAATCTATTAATCATCTTTTTTAGTTTTCTCAATCACACTTATGATGGATATTTACTAAATAGTAACTTTCAAAGTAAAATAAGTCAGAATACCAGAAACATCTCTCTCCAATTTGACTTATGCCGATGTTATGAGATGTAGAAAAATTTCAACTGATTGATAAAATTACCCCAATGTAATTTTGCAACCAGCATTTTCAGAAAGGTAATTTTAATCTGTTTACAAATTTTAAAATATCTTACATAATTAACAAATTGATTATTGTCTTCTTAAAAACAATAATATTAGTATCTGTGGAAAAATATTTAAACAGACAAACGTCCATCATTGTATTATCTGACCAAAAATGCTAACGATATAACTTTACGTTTTTGAAAAAAATTAGTAGTAGTTCTAAAACTTATCAAGAGATTTTTTTCTCAATTTAATGAAGAAAAGTCATTATTATCCTCTTGACTTGAAAAGGTATTGTCATGTCAAATGATGATATACTATCATCAAAAATTTATTACGAAAAATAAAGAGAGAATAAAAAATTTAACATCGAGGGAATAGAGCTCTTAAACTGTTTACTATAGTGTTATAAAATTTACCAATTTTAAAAAATCAAATTTATGTCGTAGTTTTTAAGAAGCGTGAATCATTTTGACATTTAAAATACTAATCTTGCAAAGTAGTACAATGACATACTTTTTTAAACAACGTTATACTATAAATAAATTTTAATTGATGTAAACAAAAAAAATTTCTAACACACTTCAAAATTTCTTTTTTACTTGAAAGAATTTTAAGTATTATTTAGTTGGTATTTATATAGCTAATTTATTACGGACAGGTTAAGTCAATGGATCTGTTACACTATTTGGAATAATCTACTTTGGATCTATTACACTATTTGGACCAATAACGATGTATTTTATACGAAATTAAATTTTCTTATTTGCTACTTGTTAAATTACCCTGAAGAACAATTTTTTTATTAAGATTTTCTTTCACAAGATAGTACAGATCTCGGATACTTTCTTATCAGTGATTTCAAATCAGCAATTGGCTTCTCTCTTCTATCTAGTTTTTTAATTACATTTTTAGTCTATTTTTGGCAATATGTACTAGTTTAAAAACGTTATAGATAACAGAGGTCGCCTAAATGTAGCTACAAACTTCTAAGGGAGCATATCATCAGAATTAAAATTTGCTTAGGCACCTGTCCCCAGAAATGATGTCATACATTGTTTGGCCGCTTTCCAAATATGAAGTTTTACGACCTGTGCTTCTGAACATATTATAGGGAAGTGCCCCTAGCCATGTATGACGACATTTCTGGTCATGTCCTAAGCAGTTTTAATCCTAAAGATGTGTCCTTACTTCCTTAGAAGTGTGTCGCAATATTTACATGACCCCCTGTTATATAATAACATTTTTAAACTTGTACATTTCGTAAAAAATATAGTCTAAATATATATATATATATATTTAAAGAATCTGTAGCTTTAGGAACAAAACTAAATTCAGATTTGAAATATCCTCACTCAAATTAAGCAAGATCAAGCATTTGTATACATGCAACGAAAAAGTTGTTCCCCAGTGTTAGTTAGTAAAGTACCGTCATTCGGGGCAACTTTGTGCAGGATTTCGCAGTTTTTGAACTTTGACATGTAAAAAAACTATGTTAATTCAAACTTTAGTAAAATTTATCGATATTATATTCATAACTGGACTCAGACGAGTGAATTTGATCAATATTGGCATTATTTGTATGCAATATTTACGAATAATAAGTCAAAACATACCTTGCACAAAGTAGCCCCCAAATGGGGCTACTTTGTGCAGCGATAGGAATTCAGTTTAATAATCATGTTTTTAGTAAAATATTGATATAAAATTGTCAAAAAAGTTAATTGTTGACATTTTTAAAGACAAAAACATCAAGATATGTAAAGATATTAGTTTGAAAATAATTTTCAGCTTTAAAAAACCATTTTTTTTTTTTGAAGAATTTTTTCTTAAAAAGAATGTTTATTTCAAAACATTTGAGTTTAAACAAAAGGAAATCATATACATTTTTGAACATTGAAATGGATAAAATTTAAAAAAATAATAATTATTACATATTCATTAACATTTATAATATTGATAAATTTGAACATAACATGCTTGAATGAACATGACAGAACTTGCTCTTCAGTTTCTGTCTAAATCACCTGATGTCCTATAAAATATATCTTTATGTGTTAAATCATTTGATTAATTCATTAGAAAAATCTTTGTAGAAGAAAAATAATAGTTCACCAGGAAGTTTCACGTGTTTCTTGTGAATTTTATTAGAGATAGTATTTCTGTGGATTTTGTACTTCCGAGAAGCTTCTGCAATCGACATACCACCAGCAACTGCTTGCAAACATTGTTGCAGCTTTTCTAAAGTGTATTCCAGGTATTTTTTTATAACGTCTGAGCATTTTTCTGTCGAAAAAAAAAAACGAATTAAACTTTGCACAAAGTAGCCCCAAAGTGCATTTTCTTTCATTTTCCGTTTATTTGTTATTAATTTTCAAATTTTTTTAACGCTAACATGATATAATTGTTTATTAATATATAAATAAAAATTTTGCACTTACGACAATTGTTTTATCAATGTCTTTGCATTTCACAGCTAAAGTTTCCACGCACACTTTTCGACATCCGACGTCCTCGGAAAGTTGTTGACATTGGATGAACGAAACACACTCTAAAATTGTTTTAAAATTCGAAAAAATGTTTGTAGTAATAGAAGAGACTTCTATCTTCAAATTCCACACATTTTTAACGTGAAATAAACATAATACTGAATAGCAGCACTTGAAAAATGCCAAATTCGAATTTGCACAAAGTAGCCCCCGCTGCACAAAGTAGCCCCGAATGACGGTAGTATTTAACAGTTTTCGTTTTTTGAAAGTGATGAATATGTGTTAAATCAGATATATATTTATCATAAATTTAATTAAAATTCAAGGGAATTGGGTAAATAAGTAACAAAAATAAAATTCATAAGCAAAAATAAATAATTTTATTAATAAGACTATTAAAAAATAATAGTAACACACAAAATAAAACCAAGAGTCACCTTTAAAAGCAAAGGTTTAAAATTATTTTGATTTGAGTACAAATGTTTTTTTTTCTTTTCTAGTAAATAACAATAATAAAAGTGCAAATTTTATAACAATTAACTTTGAAATAAACAACATGGTTAATGCTCATAACATACTAATCAAAATTGGACATTTTTTTTTGCGAAGTACATCATACAAAATGTCATCATATTGCATCACAGATTCAGGAGAATAACAAGTTTAGATTTTGACATCTTTTCTAACAGCATAAGAAATTTTCAGTAAAGAACAGATAAAAACAGATGAAGAACTTGGAATGACATTTTATCACTGTGCAATGATTCTAAAATTATAAAATATATTAATACATTTATATGCAACAAAAATTAGTCAAAAAAATAAATATTAAAATATTTAGATAATATTTCAATAACAGAGTAAAAGTAAGTTTGCGTTTGCTCTTGACTATCATTTAAAAATAAAGCTGATATTAATTTAATAGATTCAAAATCATGTATGATTGTTTTTCAAATACACGATTTCCTGAAAAAGGGAAAAGGCCACGTTTTCCCTTTTTGTGACATGAAAAGCCCCATCGTGTCACCAGTTAGGAAAATTAAATTTTACTAATTTTTTCTACTTAAATTTAATCTCCCAATTTGAATTTTATTAATGTTGTTTATTTAATTTTGTGTGCTTATTATTAGGTTGTTAAAAAAAGTTCTGCAACACTTGTGAAAATTTCAACTTTTATGAATTTTCATTTTGTGTTGTTGTTTTTTGGTGTTCTTAGTTTTAAATTTTCATCAATAAGCTCTAAATGACTTTGGACAAAACTGATTTTTGGATTTTGATTCTTTATTGCTATAAACGAGATTTTTTAGCAAGGGTGTTGCAGAAGTTTTTTTAACAACCTTACAATATTGAGGTAGACATTTTTATTTTTCAAGATTAAAATTCATTATTTACCGGCATCTCCATGCAAATATTAAAACTATTTCTTTACAACTATGAATAATCTCTATAACTATTTCTTTATTTAATAATTCAGGTGAATAAGATGAGCTTAGAATAAAGGGAGAAGGTTTATCTTAATCATAAAATCTACAGATATCAAAACTGAATTGCTAGGAAACACCTGCTGAAGTACAATTTTAAGTACCAAAACAGAACAAATTTGATATCGATGGCAATTGATACAATTTACTCACACATTTTCAGAAAAAAAATTTCAACAATTAAAATTAAGAATTATGAAACAATTTTGCAGTCGTTCAGCAGTCACCTTGATGGTACATGAACAGATCCATATATAAATTAAAAAATATTGTTTTTTTAGGCCCAAAAAATAAAAAAAAGAGAATAAATAAAGAATAAATTTGCTAAATAAAAAACTAATAAGCACATATGAACAGGGCTCAAAATGTGGGTTTAAAAAATTAGATACAGCTCAAAATGTGGGTTTGCAAAAATCTTCTAATCTAAGAAAATGGACATAGCGTTTGATTCTATCAAACTTATTCTATGAGCATTGTTTTTTTTTTTACAGAATAAACTGATGAATTCAAATAAATTCATAATGAAATATCGCCCATTTGCATAACTGTCTTGATACAATTTATAATATTTTTCATTTTTTAAAAAAAAAGACTTTAAAAGTTATCAGTTATTTTTACAATGTTGCCACAGGTCCTATAAACTTATAATAATTGTAGTAAATTTACGCTGTAGGATTTTAGCGTTCTAAAATCCATTTGATCATTTAGAATTCTGAATAGGCAGACGTTGTCTGAAAAGTCACATCTATAATATACCTATCTACACAAATACGACACTTAAGTCTGGAACCATAATGCATTTACAGTTGTATCCAATTTTCTAGACACACATTTGGTGTTTTGTCCATTTTTGTGAAGGTGCATTTCAAGCTGGATCCAGATTTAAAAACTCACCATTAAGTAATTAAGTATATCAAAGTCTTAAAATCAAACTTAAATTAATTTTAATAATAATTAATTTTAATTTTTAGAAACAATTATTTAAAAAGAGTATTTTTCACAAGACATGCGACTGTTAAAAGTACACAACTTGCTAAGTTATAAAATTATATAGGCACAAAAAACATTGCAAAGAATCTGACAAAAAAATTTTTAAAAAAAACATGTACACAAATTATTTGAAATAAAATATTAAAAAACTAGAAAAAGAAGCATAAATTTAATGCTTTTTATGTTTAAATAAATTGCTGTGCATTATATCATGTTAATTGGCATAAGTGAAAAAAGCTATTGCCACAAAAAAAAAATTTGTTTCCATATTCTATTGCAAAATGCATTCCACTCCTTTCTAAATTACGAAAGAAAAACGTTTTTAGAAATCAATTTCTCCTGTTCAATTGCAAAATGCAATTTCTTTTTAGTTTACGTTAAAAAAATAAATTTATAAACATATACTTCAGGCATAATGTCAAAATTAATCCTATTCTCCTTCTTTTTTTTTTTTTTTTTTGTGATGTCAGTATTTCTTATATTGAAAAGTTTCAAAAGCCAAAGCAGTTAAGTGCTTTTTGTAAATACCCTAATTTTCTTCTAAATAGAATAATCAAATTAATCTAATAGATTTTAAATTAATCTAATATAATAATTAAATTATTCTCATAGATGGCACTATGCACAGTGATGTATTATTGATTAACATTCATCTTCACTGTGATGTTAACATCATTCTTCGTTATTGTTATGAAATACATTTTTAAATGTGAAATATTATATTTTTGGGGCAATTGTTATTAATTCATTCATTCGCGAATCCATATTTCTTTAATTCATATAAGATGAGTGAGTTGCATAAGTTATGACAAAACGCTTTATAACAGAAAAATGTATTTAAAGACAATAATTAAGATAGAATGATTTTAATGTTACAGTGTCTGAATTGAATCTGAATATTAATTAAAAATACATTACTGTGCATAGCGCTATCTATGAGAAACATAATTAACAAGCTCGAGCAAATCATAGCATGAGTGGATCTGTCAATAAAAGGACATGTTGATGAAGTAACATCAAAATTAAATAACGTTAAACATGAACCATATCATTTTGTAAGTCAATCATTTAAATGTAAAATGCATCTTTATAGTAAATGTACAAAAATAACTTTTCTAAAAAAAAAAAAATTTATTCATTGACAGTCAAACATGCAAAAAAAAAAATTTTAGAAATAAAACTAAATTTGCAGTTTATTTTTCCTCTTCTATCTTTACAAATATTATATCTTTTTTTTTTCTTTGCAACAACAAATAAGCAAGCCACCTTAAATAATGTTCTAATTACTTTCAAAATTAATTTTTCTTCTATGCACTTTTATTTCCATACAAATTAATGTGCCATTGTACACTTCAAAATTTTAATGAATTTTTCTAATTTTTTTTTTAAACTGTAGAAAACATATTTTTTCTTCAAAAGTTACATTTATTTATTTTTAGTACTATTTATAGCACAGCATTCATTTTCATGTAGAATTATGTAATTAAAATTGTTTTCTACAAATTAATAGACGCATATGAATATAAATTAGATAAGGAATATACAAAGTATTTCAACCATGTCAATATCTTTGGATATGTGCGCCATTTATCTCTTATCAGGCGACAAACAATTTTTTTGATGGGTGATAGAAGTAATTTTTTATTGGTATCTAATAAGCAGAGGGAACTTACATTTTTTACTACATTTTAATGCAAGAATTAATTCCATAGTAAAGTATAAAAATATAATAAGTACTTTTACAGAGATATAAAAATTAACCTTTAAAAGAGGTTACAAAATCACAACAATTTTTTTTATATGACCCTGTATTTCAGCCCAAGTTGTTAATACCATTTACAATATTCTGGTGTATAAGTGAACTTTTCAAATGACCAAAATTTCATGAAAATCAGGGAGTCGACTTATATACCGGTAATACAGCAAACATACACTGATCATGAAATGTTAATGCATTATAAACAATGAGATAGATATGAATAACTCTGTATAAATCTATCCCTTTCAAAATTTAATTTCAATATGTTATACACTAATAATTTTGCATCTTTGGATACTGTACTTTTACACATATAAAGGATTGTTTTAGAAACAATACGTCAAATCACATTCAGAAAAAATAAGAAAAAGAAAAGTTAAGATAATTTATTCAAGAGTATTTCAAAAAAACATAACACCATTAATTTTGCTACATGCTTTTTTGACACATGAACACGGCTTTGATAGTATTTTCTGTTTTTGAAAAAAAAAATCCTGTTCAACTGGTGACTCACAACATTTTGTTAATAGATTTTTCATTAATGCAAATATATTATAGTTATATTTTTAATTTTTTCAGCGATTGACTTATACACCCGACATATCAGAAATTTGCTATCTCATAATTAAAAATAAGGGATAGACTTATAAAATAGGATAAATGGGAATTCCTATTTCAGGCAAATTTAACAACATTATCAAAATAAGTCAATTAGAAAATGGCTGGCAATATTTTAAACTTTTCCTAAGTAGCCAAAAATTTCATAAAAATAAAAAATTCACAATGCACCAACAATACAATGTATAAATTAATTAGTAAGATAAATATGTAAATATATGCATATAGATCAATTTAAAAAAGTGACTCGTAGTAAAGTCTTATAAATGAGCTTACATTTCTGATCAACATGAAGTGATGATGAACCGGGGGTCATCGTTCAGTGAAGAAGAATGAGAGGGCACACGTAGTGAGTAAAATTATGGTGAGGGCATTGTAATAAATTAACAATCGAAACTTTGGATCTAAATCTCCCTGGCGATACCAATATATCTAAAATGAAAAGCCTATTTGAATACAGTATAATATACATTGGGAACTAAAGATGCATCATACATACATTAACCTTTTAACTGTTGACTCTAAACTCATTCTTCTCTCAGAAAAAAAACTAGTTTTACGCCAGGTTATAATGCGCTCTAAAGAAAAGTTATAATATGAATTTCCCTTAGTTAAAAGGATAAAAGCTATATACGTAACATATTTAATTACTTTTGATCTCTAAAATTACAATTAATGCTATGCATTTTTTAGTGTTTGGAATCAAACACACAATGGAAAATGCTTGTAGAAAATGCACACTTATTCACTCTCACACTAGTACAGTGAGCGAAATGAAAAGAAAAAAATAACCTTAATACTAAAATTAAACTAGATAATTAATTAGTGCAAATGATTGTCTTTACATTACAAACTGCGTCAAGAAAACTTGCGATATGTTCAGTTTTTTAACCTAAAAACAATGAGATAGACACACTATGTACTAGACACAATCTGGAAAACATGTTCATAATAGTTAGTACGAAAGTTTCTGAGCATGAAAATAGTCTAAAGTTTGGGTTCGTTAGGAGCAATTTCACTAATGATGTAATTTCATTATAACTCTGGAACTTGTAAAGAGAATTAAAATAATTTTACACAGAATTGTAAAATTTGTTTATCCAAAGAAAATTTCATTTTTTTTATTTTCGTATAATAAATTATAAAATTTGAGCAAAATCTAATAGTTTCTAAATAATAAAATTTCAAAAAAAAAAAAATGAAACTTTTAATTTTTTCTTTATAAGAAGTATTCAACTGATTCCGTTCAAAAATAAAACTACTTAGCTTAAACCAGCGGTTACAAAATGGTATTTGGCAGAAAACTAGGGTTCTGTGGAATTAAGAAGTTCCGAAAAATTAGAATTTTTATTTATTTTTTCGCTTAATGAATTTGAAACTTTTCAATACACTTAAATGCAATAAATAATCCATTATTTTTGTAATATTTCTTTTGCTCTTATGAAATTATTTAAAAATAAAATGCCAAAAAATTTCAGTTTTTTCAAAACAATATTTCCAATATTATTTATCCATAATAATCTATGGGAAGGATATGCATTAAAGTTGCATTAGTATTTCCCATCAGGCTGTTCAAACAAAATAAAATAATTAAATTTGCTAATAAAGAAATATGTCTTCCTAATAATCATTTTAAACTTTTAAAGCAATTTTTTAGTCTTCATTACAAAGAAAAACATGATTTGGCGCATTTTAATCACACATCAAAAATAAATTCATTGCTAAACTAGATATTTAAAACTAGGACAAAAATTCTAGTGTTGGACAAAATATAAAATACGATTATTAACGAGTAAATGATGGAAAAGTTCATACACTTTAAATTAAACATTTTCAAAACAAAATAGTATTTTATTGGTTAATAAATTGAAAATTATCAAATATCTTTACATACTTTATTTAAAAAGTTGAAGTTCTGCCAAAAAAAAGTTTATCATTTATGGTTCCATAGTCGAAAAAAGTTGAGTATTGCTGGTTTAAATTTGCATATTTTACAGTAAAAAAATTTTTGATCTTCAATAAATTAAATAATAAATAAATATGAAAAAATATTCATTTTTCATTGAATTATATTCCTATAAACTAGTTTCAGAATTAAGTTGTAAATTCCTTAAGCAAATCCAGAGAAATGGCGAAACAGGCAAAAACTGAAGTAAATTGTAAAAAGCCCTTACTTTCAACTACTATTTTGGCTGAACTATCGGGATCATATTGGCGAACACCCATACTTTGAGAGTCAAGAATTCAAATTTCTTAGAAAAAAAAGCTAATTTATTTAAAGAAAATATGATTTTTAGTCTGCTCTCGTAACCGAAAATATTATCACCAATTAGTTAACTAGCACAAATGAATAAAAATATTTAAGGTTCGCCTCTCATTTAAATTGGACAATAAATGTCAATCCAATTACTAGATCAAAACTAAGATGTTCTGTATTTCATTTTGCAAACTAGATATTTTGCAAACATTTATATAAGTATAGAGGCTTTTTAATTTTTAATAAACAAAGGGTATTTTTTGTCAGAATATTAAACGACAGAGTTGTTTAACTGTTACAATTTTTATACCTATATTTCTTTTAATTATGACATATCAAGACCACATTGTAATTAAAAATTTGTTTCTGTGAAAGCTGAGATTAAAAAAAATCTCTAAGGAAAGTTGTGTCATTTTTTCTTTCAATTTATGCCATTAGAATTAAAAAAATATATAAGCAACTATGAACTTTTTTTATTTTGGTAATTTGAACAATATGATAAAAAGATTAATAATTGTTTATTTTTCACTATAATATAAATCACTATAATATAAGTTACTAATAAAATATAAATTAATATTAAAAGCAGTATATCATCTTCATTAAAGAAAAAAGGGTAATAAAAAAAACCTAAAGATAGAAGTTTAAAGGTTGTGCGAAAAAATACAAGATAGCATAATCATCATTGGTTCCCGGAAATCTTTATCATATACATAGTGTAAAGATTAGATAAAACAGTGAAAGTTCCTAATTCAAATGTAATTTAAAACAATATAGAATTATAGTCAGGGACTATTAAAAAGTCAGAAAAAGCTTATTTAACTCTAGGGACAAATAGTTGTATTGCTATTTAGTTTCAATAACAAAAACCTGAAATCAATCACTGCTTTCAACCAGAGATTTTTCCATATTTCTTAAAGCAGTTATAAAATGCATTCTTTAACATGCAAATTTCATTCACACCAAAATTTATATAAATCAAAGATATAACATAACTTTATAAAACAACATAATAAGCCTGTTGCAATGTTTTTAAGTGCTGCTAAAAATTAAAAACACAGAACTACTGAATTGCAATTTCTCTATCATTGCAGCTCTGATAAAGATAATAAATAGTTTAAATATTAAAAAGTAGGTTTTTCATAACATGACTACATTTTTAATTAAATATGTACTGTACTAATTACTGTACCCTCTTTGACTTACACAAGACAATTTATACATTTAAAGAGCAGATAATATCATTTCACTTAAATATGAATTCTATAACAATCCATTATGATACTGAGTTTGAAATTTTCAATTCTATTTATTTTAAAATATTATTGTGCTGATTTAATTTAAAATGCTTATTGTACTGATTATCTGCTTATTTTTTAAACTTTTAATTTACATTTAGTATTAGATGTATACAAGCAAAGCAAGATTACAGAGGCATACAAAAGAATAAATAAATAAAAATAAAATAAAACAGTCATTTTATCTTTAATAATTGAAAACATTAATAGTTTTAAAATCAATCAATTTCTGCAAGTTTCAGATAAGACTAAATAATATTAAGTTATTATGCTGTTTAAAATCAACTATCATACAAAACAAAATAGGTTCAAATAAATTACTTACCAATAAAATATGACCCAAACAAATAAGAAAAATGCAAAGGATAAAATATACATTTAATCCTTGAGGAGGTGTTTTTGCAAAAAAAGCAGAAAACATTGTTATCTAAAAAAGAGAAAATTCAAGTTAAAATTGAATGTTGCGAAAAAATGAGTGCAACATACTGAAAAGGTGAAAATATTAAACTTATTGATCTTTGGGTATCCAAAACATAGGGAAAAGAGTATTGGATCAAATATCTAAAAATACATAAGTGAAATATCTTTAAAAGAAGGATTCAGTGACATCATTTTCCTCAGATGTATTTGATACTTTGAAAAAACTCTCAAATGGCACTCCCCTAAGCAGCCACCCTAGCCTCAAAAGGCTTAATTAATCTATATTAGATAACCTATATTACCTATCATCATCATAGTTGGTCCGACAGCCCAATGTGGACCAATGCCTTCCTCTGAAGATTTCTCATAAAGACTTCCGATTTCTAAATTACAACCTATATCAGGTTTTTTAAACTAATATAGGTTCCTATAAGATTCTGGAAGGTTTCTGCATCCCGGTATTAGAAACCTTCCAGGCTATAACAGCATCGGCAGATTAATTTTCATTTTTGTTTTATCTTTATGTTTGAAAAGTATGCAAACAAATATGGAAAAATTGTTTAGACTCCTTTTTAAAACATCTCTAAGCTTGTTTCTAATAAAACTATAAAGCTGAATTGAAAGAATACTTCAGTAAAAAAAAATTTCCATTACTTGATTGCAGGCTTAAGAGTGTAGAGATTTATTTAATTTTTTAAGAATAATAGCATACAATGTAACTTAAATTAAGACAAAGTTGTGTACATGAACCTTATTTTTGTAAATTTTGCTAGAATGTATGTTCAATTTTTACAAAGATAATCTCTGACTGTGTTGAGGTTGTAGACAAATTTGAATTTATGAAGGTAGATAAGTAGATTCATTTTAAACTGTTTGTACCCTATTAGTATTACCCTTTTGGCATGTTGTATCCAATTTGGGATTATAACAAATACAAAAATCAAAATCAAACTACAAAAACCATTAATTCAAACTGAGGTACTTTTTCTGGAGAGTTCAGTCTTTAATTTAAAAAAAAGGAGAAGGTCCTACTGAAGACTTGAAAGTTGTTTTCCTTAACCCACCCCCAGCGAGTGAGAATGGTAAGGCTAGTTTGGTAGCCTTAAATACCAATTTTGAAAATATATCATACATACATTTTTAAATGTGTATTTCTCAAGATATTTTATAGTTTTCATACTTTTTGTACACCCTACATAAAAATAAAGTAACGATTAAAAAATTTAAAAAATATAGGATGGACGCTACACAGAGAGGAAAACCATGAAAACTTCCCATGTTTAGACTGACGGCAAGGGGACTCTGACCCATGATCTGTCTACCACTGAGGATATTTTACGTCACCACTGTAGCAGGTGCAAGTCGGTGCAGAATTCGTTACGACCAGCCATTGCTGGGATTCAAACCCATCGCACCCCAATGAGAGGCAAGCACTCTATCCCCTGAGCCACCACAGCCCTTCAGAGTACTTCGTGACATTTTTTTATTTTATGTTATAAACAGTGTTGAAAGACCGACCCAATTCTGAGTTTACGATTATCAATGTTCGACTACGTAGCCTTGTAATTTTGAACCCAACCCAAAAGACAAGGGAACTCCTGGATCAAGCATAGGGACAAACTAGCTATTTAAGAGAATTTAGTAATGGAATTTTTCTTGTGTTACCGCACTTTGGTTACACAAAAAGGAAAACTACGAAAACTCTCACAGTAAGATCAACAACAAAGAGGATTTTCAAACAAATTCTTACACTACACATGAAATCCAAAAAATATTTTGATTGATTTTTATTGTTTTTTTTTTAAACAAATAAATTTTAGTCGCTTTTAATTTATAAAATGTTAAAACAAAGCTAGTGGCGTAGACATAGGTGCACCCTATGTTCGTCTCACCACAAAAAAATTTAAATTATAATATGAAACAAAAACACTGCAAATAAGAAGCATTCAGGCATTCATAATCATAAATTTCATGATCGAAAAGCAAGATTTGCGATGAAGAGGGCGCAAATTAGAAATAATTAGTGAATTGAAACATTTATACACTTACTGGCGTAACCACATTGAAATTAAATTTATTTTAATAATGCAAGCAAATAGCTAACAATAATTTGGTTCAAAATTGAGTTAACGATTATTATTATTTATAAAGTATCTTAAAAATAAAAAACAATAGTTTTTTGTAATTTATTGTGTTATTTTTTCTGGAGCGTACACCCTCAAACCGTGTGTGCCCTGCCTGCACAGATTTGTTAATCTATTGTGGCGAAACTTGATGTTATTATTTAACAGGTTTTCATGTAATCATTAAGTTAAGTTTTGCTTATTATGTAAAATATGGAAGTTATTTTAATTTCATAAAAAATTCATTAATTTATTCACCGTTGTAAGTTTTTAATTTTCACTTACCTAAAAATGACATATTAAATAGCTTGGTAACTATAATAATGTAATTACAAACTCTTTAAAAATACAATTATAAAACTGTTTAAAAATTATTTTACGTTTGATGTTTAATTTTTTAGGAGTATTTTTCCATTTCTTCTACTTGTTGTGGAAAATATATAATTTTTCTAGAAAATTTTATCTTTTCATGAATTTTTCTACAGTGGAAAGAATTACAGTTATTTACTAAAACACAGACTACAGTTATTTACTCCAAACCGAAGTATTATTTTTGGGGCATTTTTTACAATATAGCATTTTTCTTTTAAAGGATATAAATATATGCAGTAGAAAATCCTGTATCCAAAATTTCAAAGACAATGGCCGGAAAATAAATTTTTCTTGGTAATAGGTCTTTGAGATAAAAAAAGGTCAAAACATGTGTTAAAAAAGAAAAATAATAATAAATAAAGTTAATTTTCATACAACCTTTTGCTAATAGTTGAATGACAATGAATTTAAGGATGTTAAGTCACTTAATAAAATAAAAAATAAATAAGTAAGCAGAGGATATCTTGAACTTTCTCTTCCATGAATAAAGACACTTCTTTCACTTTTTTTTTCATTTGATGTGAAGAAATACCAATGCAGATATTCAAATAAAAATAACATTAAAAAAAACTTTTTTGAAAAAAGAAAAAAAGGCATGTTTATTCTGATTGTTAAAAAGTGTCTGCAAAATAGGCATTTTCCAGAAAATGAATGTTTGAATACAGGTCGTTTTACTGCATTTAAAAAAAAATATTATCAATAATTCGTTAATTAACAAAATTTTTATTGAAGTATTGCTTTGTTACAATTAAGTCTAAAATTTTTAATAGGGAGAAAATGTTGTGTGCACTTATATAAGAGCCTCAAGTTATGAGACCTGTATACATCGGATTCTAGAGGTCATTATTTTGAGTATCAACTGTATATTATTGTTCACTATTTGAGTATGATGTAAAAAAAAATTTTCATTATTATGATTCAAAATAAAATCAATTTAAAAGTTCTTTAATGGAATTTAAAATAGAAATACCAAATATGTCTCTTTATTTACTGCACTTAATTACAAAAGAGAAAGCTAAAATAAATAAAATAATTACCAAAACTAACAAAGTTGTTATTATTCCAAGCACCATATTTACAACTCGATCCTGAAAATAAAATCTAGCTTATAATAAATGCATTAATATTATGAAAATTATTAATTCTATTAATCACAATAAATTATTAAAAAAAAACTATTAGAATAAATTGATCATTCTTCACAATATTTTGTTTAAAACGTACATAGTTTCTAAAAGTAAAACAGTTAACAAAGTTATTATTTTTCACTTTAATTGCTGGTTAAAATCTAAAAATAAAATCCATTATTAACATATAACATTGATTTCAATCATTTTAAGTTAGCACACAAAAGAGTGTTCTTTAGTGAATTATAGATGTGTTAATACTTATTCTATACTTTGTGACCAAACACAAAACATATATCTCGCATTTAGAAATGGACAACCAAGAGGAATTAAATACTGTTGTTTTTGTAAACATATATTATTATTTGTTTTACAGATTTTATCACTGAAATAATCTTACTCTTCTATTGGAATCTCCAAACAAAGGCCTATCTGGCACAGAACTCCCAAATAGAGGCCTGTATTCTTCACTGGGATTTTCCATTTCTTAATCTATAATGAAATTTGTCAGATTTTTTTACTGTACTGAAATGAACAAGTTTAACCAAACATACAGATAAATTCTTAAATACAATTATGGGAAATACGTAAAAAGAAATTACCAGTAATAACCTGCTTCTAAAGGGAGAAGTAAATGTTTTAGTTTCATTTAATTACTTATACTTAGCACTAACATATACAAGATAACAACAAAAACATTTAATTATTTATACAACATGATTTTTCATGAACCAAAAATATACCAAACACACTTGGCAGTTGCCGTATGGAAAATTAATGATTTTTTTAAATTATTTCTTAGTTAAAGGTAGAAAAATGAATTTGTAAGATAAAAATCTGTTGTTAAACACATAATAATTTCAATTTGTGAATGAAATTTATTTTTCTAATCTACTTGGTATTGTGTTAAAACAATGCAAAAAAATTTTGCAATTTTATTTAATAACAATGTATTACATTATATTTTTAAAATCAGAGTGAATTTCATCTTTTTTTTTTCCTTTTGGGATAAACTTTTTTAAAGCTAAATGCAGTTGAAAAATTTATGAAATTTAATAAATGATATTGCTAAAAAAATTAATAAAAATAACATATAGAGATATACTTTATCACATATTCATTAGCTAAATAAGAAATCAGTCAATTGTTAAAATTACAGCTCCATCATTACAATGAAATATTTTTTCTTTTAAAAAAAAAATGGACTAAATCTTAAATTTTAAGTTACTGTGCTTAAAATCACAATAAAAAGTAAAAAAAAAGTTCTGGGACATTAGAGAGATTTAGCACATTCATATGCATATTCTATGCACAGTTACTTCAGTAAAATCTTGGTTCTCTAGATAGCTCGTATAACAAAGACAGATGAAAATGCAGACAACTGCACATTTCTAATTAATTATCTCAATTACATAGAATACAGTACAAGATTATAACTTTACATATTTTATGTTATAATATTTCATTTTTATTGAAAGAAAAATGTATTAAATCTCATGCAGTAAGTTATTATGTCCAAAACTACAATAAATTAGAATGACGTTTAACTGAAAAGCTCAGTGAAAAAAAGCTCTAAATGACATTTCAGAAGATTTAGAAACTTAAGCATGAAAAATATAACAGTAAGAAGCTGCTTACAAAACATATCTTTTTAATTAAAAACCTTATTATTTAATGGCATTGCGGAAACATGAAATTAATTCTGCATACTTAAATAAACATAATGTGTTCTTAAACACAACTTTTCACATTTTTTTAAGAACATAAATATCTTTAAAGAAGCTCTTTAAACAAGATTTTGATTACATGTTACATTAACAGCCAACATATTTCTCTGCCAATTTAAATTTATACCACAACTGGGATTTAAATATCTTTTTTATTTAAAGAAGCATGAGACTAGGCATTAAAATGAATTTAGGAAATATTTGTATACTTTAATTCAGAATTTCATGCACATATCAGTTTAAATAAACATAAAAACAGCTTTATAAATAAGATAACACAAAGTTCAAGCTAATGAAAACTAGAATGAAATCCTTTATTATAAAAACATACTAATCTGAATTATCATTACCATTTTTAATTCATGACAGTATATTTAAGTTCAGTCCTATTTATGAAGGAAAAAAAAAACACATATACACACTATATTCTTACTTATTTCAGTTAAATGCTTACTTAGTCCAAAATGGTATCCGATATTAGAAACCACTCTTTTAGAAATAATATCTGAAAAATAAATGAATAAATAATTATAACATTGTCTACAACGTAATGTTAACGAGCTAGTTTTAATTTTACACAAACATTATTTACTAGGCATTAAAAATATAGTTGATCTAATTTATTTTCTTAAATATTTACAAATTAAAAAGCAATTTTTATCATTAAAAGAAGATTTAATGCAATAAAACGCAAATGACTAAAAGCAGTTAAAAGGAGAGAAAAAGTCATGCAACAGAAATAAGGCATATTTAATACATAATAATAAGTATTTACTCAAAAAATTTTCAATCGAATTACACTTTTATTACTCCACCCGCATTGTTAATTTTCTGATTCATCATAAAGCGGAATCGCGGTACTTTTGAAGTCGGTAGTGTATAGCGTGAGGATGCCTGTGAATCCTCAGGAAACAGGATGATCCCTCAAGGCATGTTTTCAAGCATGCGCAGTATACTAATCATAATGAGTAACGCCTCCTCCCTGTCCTTCCTAGTCAGATGACTACGCGATAGAAAATGGCGAGAAATGGCATTTCAAAAATGTGACTACTTCAAATTTATCCAAAACTAATCAAGAATTACATAAAGGGTATGTGACTATACTTTATTCAAAATATTTATTATCTGCCTTTTCACTAGAAATTTATACCTCCTTAAGAGTTGAATGATCATTTCTTTAAAATATTTGACTAACGAAAATCTTTATTTGATGTCAAAATGTGCAATGACTGGTGGATTACCAGAGGAAACCCGAATAGAGAATGATTTTTAAATTTAAATATGTTTATGCAATCCTTTGTAATAGTATTTAACGAGCATTTAATAATATTTAGAGAAAAGGCAGCAATAAATATATAGAATAAAATATATTTACTACTCATAATACTGTGTTCCCTTTTGTTCACTCATTGACTCAATAGAATATTCATAAGATTGCCATAAATGACATAAGAAAAATAAATAAAAAAACATTTCATCAAAGCAATAATGAACTTCTACTCACTGTTATAAAAAAATACTTTATTTTCTTATAAAAAACATTAAATTTTCAGAGTTTATTTCTTATTCCCAAAAATTCGTTTGAAATTAAATATTTATATATAAAAATATAGGGTTTTTTTTTCATTAATTTTACTTCATAAAACTTTAAAATATGCAAATTGATGTCTTTAAAATTTTTACTTTAAACTTCAATTTTTTTTATTGCTATTACAATTAAGGTGACGTTCCCATTCTTTATTACTAAAAGCATTTCGAAAACAAAAAATCCAAATAAATATTGAAAAAAAATACCTTTTAATTTTACCTTAATCTAAAAATATAACTTCTTAAGAGACATTTGAAATTTTAATTCAAGTACTTAAAAATGTTTCAATCTACATAATGCATTTGTTTTTTACTCAAATTTATCAATTTCATTTCATATTTTGTTTTTATACTCTTTCATTCAGTTGATAACAAAATATGTTACAATATAAAGATTTAGTTGAATTAAATCATAAAACAGATTCTTTGCTAGTGTGGATTATATATTTTTTATTCTGTTAATAGATGGCTGCACCAGTTATTTAAAATAAATAATAATAGTTTCTTTTTAGTTAGTGGAGACGTATATCGCCAAAAGATGGCACTGAGATACATTGGAATTTTACTTTTTGTCTGGACTGTCAAATCTAGTGGGAGGGGAGGGGATGTTTGACGGATGCTCCTAAATTAGTGGGAATAGTTTTTTCTTCTTTTTTTTTCTCTCCGTTTTTCCCTCTTACTCCTTTCGGAACGCTTAGCAAGGATATAAGAATGATTTCTCGTACTTTTTGTATCTAAATTTTTAAGATATCTCATTTCACATGTTTCTGTCCTTAGATTTTTGCTATGATTTTTCATTAATAAAAGCACTAGCATATTATCTTTTGGTTATAAAATTAATAGATAATGATGTAAAGGATCATTAACTGGAAAATGAACCTTTTATTAATAAAATTATTCTTTATGTTTGTTATACTTTTTTAATTAACATGCATGAGAATTAGTCCACCCACAGCAAATGTTTGTTTCATATCAGTGTATCATAAATATTCATCGTAGAGTTAAAACCTTTGTTTATTTTATTTAAGAGAATATTTCACAATTTTCTCCAATTGAAAACATTTGATGTTGCACGTAGTACTTTCATTTATTATTTATTCATTATTATTATTATTTTTTTTTTCGTTTCTTTTTTTTTTTTTTTTTTTTTGCATTCTTTCTTCTACTGAAATTCGATGAGTCACGAAAAAAATTTCTTAAAACAGTCTATAGTGATTTTATTTCCATAATTTTACTTTTTACTATTATAATAATGCAAACTGAGAAACAAATCTGATTTAGGAACTTTGGATAAATGTTTTGCTTACTCTTTTCATTATCTATAGTACTCATTGTAACTTTAACAGTAAAACGTATTTCAAACTGTTAAAAAAAATTTATATTATAACGTTTTATTTATTTATTATTTTTTTATATATATAAAAATCAACTGCACATATAATATTGAAACTTGAAATATGGATAATTCAGAGATGCTCTCTGTTTCCCTAATTCCCCATCAAGAGAGAAATCATTAACCCTCTGGCGCTGGCGAAGCTGTAGTGATGCCAGCCGACGCCACTTTCCGTCATTATTAACAAATCCAGAGCCGTTTTTAAGGATGGGCCTGGCCCAAGGCATGTGGCAAATGATTGAATTAATACGTTCTTGTAGAAGGGGACTCGAAACTTGATTTCTAAAGGGGTGGTTTGTTTCACTCAATTACTGCACCAGCTCTACAATTCTTGGAAAGGGGATTTTTGTATGCCAGCCAACAACAGTAGAACAATACAAATGTTTCTTTCTATACATACATACTAGAACATACTTTATGTTTCTTTTTATTTTTAAAAACTTAAAATTTTTATATGACAGAAAATTTGAATTATGTGTTTCTAATAATACTTGTTTTCTTAAATGTATTGACCACACCTGTTTTTTGAGAAGCAAGTTTAAAAAACGAAATTAGTAAATTGATATTTTTCTTTTATATAAAAATAATACAAAATTATTATTTGTACAATTAAAATAATTATTATGAATATGTAATTATAAATTTAAAATTTTTAAATTTAGCGAATAAAAAAATATTAACGATAATTCTAAATTTATATTGCAAAAATTCATTTATGAAATCAAAATTCATAGCTACTAATAAATATATTATTATTAAATAAAAAAAATTCCTTTACGATGACATTGTTTGCTTAGAAAATATATTATTATTATTGTTAAATGAAATTCTCCCTAGTGTAAATTCAAAGAATAATAATGAAGGAATTATGAGACTGAAACACTAAAAAAAAATTTGAAACAAATACTTCCATGTAAATAGATGGTATAACAGGTGAATGAAAAACTAGTTTTTGTAAGAAAATTATGAAGTAATTTTGTATTGTAAACAACAAAAATTCTATCCCAACCTATCCTTTATAAAAAATTAAAGCTTCAATCTTGATTCAAATTCTTCATTTTTTTTTTTTTTTTTAAATTTTCCCACGAAAAATCATCTAGCTTCTCTTTCTCACTCTCTCTACTTTTAACTGAAAAAGATAATCTGGAGTTCAGTAGTACAATTAGTTTTTAAATTTTCATTTTCAATGTGAAAAAAGTGCTTGAACGAAATACTTGAGTAGTGCTTCGAAAACAAAAGGTTTCAGGGCATTGAGCTATTATCCCTTTATATTTTCTTCTTCATACACTTCTTTTTTTTTTATTTAAAAAAGATTTAATTATTTGTCAATCATGAGCATTGAATATGATGTCTGGCAGGAAATGAATTTTAATGATGTGACAGAAGACTCTCAAAAACCATGAAAAGTACTGTTACCTTAAACTTTCAATACTAATTATGTATTAACGCTTTTATAATAATGTATTTGTTTTTCAACCTTAAAGTAAAATAATTTTTTAAAAATGATTTAAGCTAAAAATTTTTTATACTAAAATTAATCATAAAGGACTCCCAAATAACGACAGGCCCAGGGCCCCGAAAAACATAAAAACGGCTCTGAACAAATCAATGACGACAGTCGAACAGCGGCGCTGCCTCACCGATTCAGACTTTACTTATGTTCCCTTATAAAGACTTTACTAATAGATGTTTACAGCTAATCTTTTGTTACTTAATTGCTAGCATGTTATCTTGTTATAAATATGTTTTTTGTTGGTTTTTAAATACACTTTTTAAGTTATGATTCTTCATTTGTCGTCAAAGATGCACACAGTTTAAAAGAAAGAGCGACGTCCCTTTTATATATTTTTTCAGACAGTTTAATTACTAATAGAAACGTGGTTTTTTTATTTTTTAAATACATAAGAAACCGTCTAATAGTTACTAAAAAAGTCTGTTAGATTATCGGAATTATATTTCTATTAAAATCCAAAAAAAAGTAGTTTGAAAAAATGTTTTTTTATTTACATTCAAAAATTTATCAATAATTAATTTTGAAAATTAAAGAAATTTACATGTTGAATTACTTATGTTCCCTTATGTTTAAATGATTACAAATAAGTGCAAATTTGGAAAGGCATTGTTTGGAAGTGCGCCGTCAGTCCATGCTTCGCAATGGACACTTGTATCCTTATCTACATTTAGTTTTCTCTATTTTATAACCATAAATTATTATAATTCAAAATATTAAGTTTTTTACTTATTTTGACTTTAATTATTACGAAATAATAAAAAATATTTTGAATGAAAATTCTGCGTCAAAGGGTTTAACCTTCTACTCTTCACCTGACTGTTATCTGCCGTGGAATATTATCTCTTTTGCATTTCTGTGTTTCTTTTGTTATCTATTTTGTATTGCTTACAAAATTAAATGATATCTTTGGAAAGTTCCAGCAAAATATTTTTTTTTCAATTTCATTATTATTCTTTAATAACTGGTTTGTTCAAATGTAATTTAAAATTTCTATTGTAAATGAAATCTGCAAATTTAAATATAGAACAGCAATGTTTATATAACGAAAAAACGTTTATTGAAACTGTATTAAAAAAGTTATTTTATTTAGCTCTTTTAAAGTATGTGAATAAGCACAATAAATTAGTCAGCTAAAATGCTTGTTAATTATGGTGTAAGCAAAATATTGATTGCACAGCAAAGATATTGCTTGTATTCAGTATTGTCACCTGGAAGAGTCATTCCACAGTATTTTCAGTTAGGGGTTGAATAAATTCAAATTAATGCAGCGAAAAAGCGAGAAAATTATTACTCTCATGATCATTATCTCCACTATTTTCATTTTATGATCAATAAAAAGCAAGGTCACAGAAAGGGATGTTTTATAATGTATTACATTCTCCTTTTTTCCTGACAACCTTAAATATTTCTATAAAAATTTTAAATAACTACTAACTATTGCTTTTTAATTAAATTGTGATTAACTATTACTCTATTATTTTTCAATAATTACTATTACTTAAAAAATTGCATATAATTTTACTTTTTAACTGCTTTTTTAAATAACTATTACTCCACTTAGGCTCCATTATTAAATTCATGCTTGTTTTGTAGAAGGGAAATATGAAGACTGAGCCGCAACGAACATTATGGATCTATATCCATGACCATAATGTCCTCGCAATTAGGCCGTTATCTGGTAAAAAATAATATTGCTCTCGGTTTTTTTTTCTTTTTCTTGTTTACATGATATGTTACACGATGTACTAAAAACTGAACTCAGTGGCGCGACAGCCCATAGAGGAATATCTAACTCTTCTTCATGTCAAAAGCAATAAACTATGGTATAGTACATAGGTTCTCAACCTTTTTAACGCTGCCGCCCCCATAAGGAGCAAAAAAAAAGTTTAAACGCCCCTTTTGTGAAAATTCAGTTATTTGGAGCATAGGGTGAGCTGAATTATAAGAGGTAACATTTTTAAGCAATATTCTTACGCGTTAACATTGTTTGGTTTTTTAAAAAAAAATAGTGTGAACGTTAACTCGATACTTTTCTCCCGACAGGTAATCTATTTATTATAATCAAAATAAATACGGTAATGAGAAAACAAACAAAGAAATCTATGCTAAAAAGAGTTATTTAAACTTAATTAGATAATTAAAAAAACATCAAAAATAATTTTTTACACTGAAACGTGGTATCAACCAAGCAATCAAGTAACTATGTCAGTGGGATGATTTTGCTTGATGGTTCAGAGCTAGTTTCTTAACATTCGGTTCAATATTTTCAGTGAGGTGAAGACGCAAGTCCCCTCGTTGCACGATTTCGAGTCGATTTCTCTTTTTTTGTGACTAGATCCGTCACAGCACAGTCCAGGGTAGAGACGACTTATGTTATCTTGAAGCCAAAATTCTGTGAGACGATCGATCACCATTCTGGAAGCTAGCTTTCAAAGTTTCATAAGTTGAAAGTTCGACCAATTCCTCCTGAATATGAACCTCTGCTGCTTCAATATTCACGTAAGGGTTCATAACCCATTGAGGGACTTCCAGGGTCAACACATCTTTAAAACGATTAGAAAAGCCCATGTAAAAAGACTCAAGATGTTGACAATATTCCTGTATATCACCAGAGGAAATTTCACCATTCTTTTTAAGATCCGATAAGATCGGAAATCGGCTAAACTCATTCCTACCAAAATTCTGCTTCCACAAAATGAGTTTTTTTAGAAAGGCAGAAATAACTGATTTTGAAGTGATCAAATTGAGTTCGTTGCCTTGAAATTTTAAATTAACACCATTAAATTTTGCAAATAAATCCGTCATGTAGGCAACGTCTATCTTAAATTCTAGCAATCTGTCTCTCAGAGCTACATCTTTGTCTTCCAGGAACTCAAGCACAGAGTCGAAAAGATTTCAAAACCTATTGAGACAGGTCATAGCTGTCTGAATAATCGATCGTTAAGAGCATTACTGCGAATTTTGTTCACAGCAGAGATAACGTATTGCAGTGACTGATGCAAGCGGTCACTGAGATTTTTTCCAACTAAATGCTGTCTGTGAATCACGCAGTGAACAGCTAAAATATCTGGTACCTCCCTCTTCAAAAAGGCGATAAACCCACCATGTCGACCCACCATTGCTGGAGCTCCATCAGTGGCAACAGACATAATATTCGTAAAAGTAATGTTTTTCTCTTTAAAATAATCTTTGACAGTGTTAAAAATAGATTCTCCTTTGGTATCTATAATCAAGCTTCGTGCAAAGAGCCTATCTAGAAAAAATTCTCCTTCCTCAACAAACCGGACATACGCCAACAATAAAGCCTCATTACTTGGCAAAGTTGATTCATCAACTTGCAGGGAAAATTCATTCGATATCAAAAGTTTGCATAAGGAATCCTCAACGTCTTCCGCCATCTCATCAATTCGTCGCCGCACTGTATCGTTGCTTAATGGGATATTTTTTATTACATTAGATGCGGCTGGATGATGTAAAACTGTTTCTAAGACTTCCTTAATAGATGGAAGTATCAACTCTTCGCCTATGGTATGAGCCTTGGCCAGATTTGGCAATTAATTTTGATATATTATAAGAGGCTATCAGACCATCGTCGCATTTTTGGGACGAGGTTGCTAGTAAGCAGGGTTGGCAAGTTTTTGACACATGACGGTTTTTACCGGTTATTACCATGGTTTTTACCGTCATGTCAAAAACCCCTCTGTCAAAAACCCATAGTTTGGATAAAACTGTATTTTTATTTGGGTTTAACTGTTTATAATTTAAAATTAATTCATTTTTTTGGCAATAAAATTTAAAACAAAGTTGCTAAAAGATATTTAAAAACAGATTTCTGCATTTTCCCCAACATGATTATATCAAAACATACTATTTGAAGTAAAATATTAGGATACTAATCAAAATTTTCAACATTTCCAAGCATCATTTTGTTTGGCATATTACGTTACTGAAGAATGTCAAGATTGATTACTTTCATTCATAAAATCTTGCTGTGAGAAACACATGTACACATAAAAAGAAAGCCTCATCAAAAAAAAACTTTTCTTATCATTTTTGTTTTCAATATTTTACACAGAAATGAGACATGAAAAAGCCTGGGAAATCCTTTTAAAGTTTCCTTGCAACATTGCACTAACCTTTTGTTATCATTATCCTCAATGATCTCGAATCCTCATTATTCTTGAATTTCAGACTTATTCATACTAAACTCAGAAATCGACTGGGCAATGAAAAATGTGCAAAATTAGTCACTTGCTATCGTATGCTTCGGCACAGTGACCCCGACTACTGAACATATAATTTTGTTTGTAATTAAGTTTTGTTTAATGTGCTTTTTCAACTGAATAAAAGCTTTTAACTTGACAAAATAGCAGTAATTCTTGACATAGAGTTTGTTAGTAGTTAGAAGTTTTGTTTAGCTTATTTCTAATATTTAAGAAATGCCAAATTTTAAATTCTTCATTTTAGTTCCTGAATTTATTAATAGTTCCAAGCTTTTTTGTTTGTTTGTTTATTTCTAACAATTAAGAAGTGCAAAATTTTGAATCCTTTGCAAATCAAGCTATAATGATAAAAGTAAGTATCACTATTTTCAATAAGTATATTACAATATTTCTGTATGAATGTATATCCTTCCATAAGAATACGTGTATGTAGTTTCAAAATCAATAGCAATCATTTACAACATTAATTTATAAAGGCAATTATGTGAAAATAATATATTGTCCACCATATGCCATAAATAAAGGAAAACAGTAGGTTTTTGACAGTTTTTACCGGTAAAAACACGGTTTTTACCACTGTCATGTCAAAAACCAGTTTTTGACGGTAAAAACCCAACCCTGCTAGTAAGCCCGAGACCGAAGGTGCCTTCAGAAACTTGTCCTTGATGTTCTTTAAAAATGACAAGTCTTTATTCTGTTTGTCAGGGTGAATTTTTTGCAAATGCTCCTGCAAACGAGAGGGTTTCATGGCCTCATTCGATAAAACTTTGTTACAAAGAAACACATAGGTAGTTGAGAGTTCGACGGTGATTAAACAAATCCAAACTTCCAGTAAGTGGCATTGTATTGACGACACTTCTTTTTGTTAAATGACATTGTTGGCGGCAACAAAATGCAAACGATGAAAAAAAAAAAACTATTTCTTAAAATTAATGAATAATATACTATGAAAAACTAATTCACACACGTACCTGGCCAAAGAAATAATGAAATCGAATTGAAACCTGGAAAAAAACTGAAAGGAGTGAATGAAAACGATCATAAGAAATACTGATCAAATCAAACATTCTTACTAAAAGAGCATGCAATTCAATTTCGCCAAATGGCTTGAATGAGTCAGAGCTATAGGAGACAGTCTTAGAAAATCCGATAACAGTAACGGCAGCTGCCTGCCAAAATCTTAATTGTGAATTAATAACCCCCCTAATATTTTTGAGGATCCTAATAAAGCAAAAATGGAATACACTCGAATTTTAAAAAAATAATAATAATTTCCTCTCGTTCTAATAATGATTTTACTCTAAAAAAAACTAAACAGCATAGCACTTTCGATTTAAAGTTATTAAGCGAATATGAATATCAAATTGACGCCTATCCGTCCAATAGTTCAGAACACAGTAGTCACCCCGCACTAAAATCTAAAAATAGATCTAATGAATATGTAACTCTCGAAGGTCTGTGCCAGTCTAAATTTGATGAAAATAAAACCGCAAATTTATTGCTCTATAGTAAAAAAAAAAAAAAATTTATTCAAAATAAATAAGCCGTTCCCAGAAATAAGAAATAAATTTTCGCCAAACGGCTTAAATGAGTTAGAACCATACGCCAAATGGTTTGAAAAAATCAGAGGCAAAAATAAATGACTCATGCGCTGCGCAATACTGTTTCGAAACGGAGAAAAGGTGTCGTACAAGTTCGTCTTATTGCTGGTGCAAATGATGTATCGAATATTCTTATTTTTTCATTTAATATTAATTTAAGATTTATTTTACTTATTAAATTAATCTTAATTTAATAATTTTATTTGGGAGTTTCAAAACTAAATTTGAATGACTAACCATGCTCATTGCCCCCCTACCGCCCATAACATATCCAACGCCCCCCTACAGCCCAAAACAAGCTCCCTGCCCCTCAGCATACTCCCACCGCCCCCGTAGAGAAACAAGGGTACAGTAAAATTTGAAAATTTGCCCATTTTAGTGAAATATATCAGGAATATTCTGAAAGTGTTATTGATGCGGAAATAAGTTTTATAAGAGTTATTTTAACTCTAAATTTATTTTTTTATTTGCTTTGAACGTGAAAATATTAGCTGTAAAATGATGAATTTTTGAAGCCAAGAATTCGAATGGTTCAAATTTGAATTTCTGCTTGTATAAATTCTAAAATATTAAAAAATTAAATACTATAAAAATTTTTAAATATGAAATTTCTTAAAATAATCGTATGCTCATAATTAAATTAAATATAATTAAATAATTAAATTAAATTAAATTAAAAACATAAAATTCCGAAAACCGCATTATACGTCAAAACATAAATGATCAACGTCGATGGATAGACAATTGCAGTGTCTGCCTGAAAAAGGCAAATTACGTTTCAGCTTATGTAATGCTATTTAATTAGAATTTTTGGTAACGGTTGGCGTCATTCGTTTCGCTTTTTCTTTTTTAGAATTTATCTGTTCCTGATCTTTGATTTTAAATTATTTTAAAAAATAGTTATTTAAAAGTTAAAAAATATTTACATTGAGAAGGAACTATTGATATCTCCGAAAATATTAATTGTAAAAGGGCATTATCTATCGACCTTTTTTTTTTTTTAAGAAATTTTTACACACTTTTTGTTTCTAGAAAACTGTTTGTCTACTTTAAGTTTTATAAACACATTTATATATAAATATACATACGTATACATATTACGTTCGTAAACATATTACGTATCCATAAATATGTATACATGTGTATAGATATACAAATATGAATGCGTATGCATACGTATATGCATAAATACTTAAAATAAACTAACAGTTTTCTAAGAAAAAAAAAGGATGTCCCCTCCTATGTGTGTTGAATAGAATGAGATATGTAACAGGAATCGAATAGAGGGTTTTAAGTTTTTATTCATGCATTTTACACTGCTTATTCCTAATCGTATTTAATTATAAATATTGTTCCCAATGCATTTTTTCTTGCTTATTCTAATGGACTAATATTTAAAATGCGTTTTTTTTTTATAAAGTATATTTATTTAAAAGAAACTTCTTACAGCTTTAAAACCAATTATGCCACACACTTGAATTTTATCTCATGCAATTAAGCATGAAAAACTAGATCGAAAAATGTATCTAATGTCTTCCGATAGCCCCTATATAGCCAAGCAAAAAGTGTGAATAAGTAAACGTCAAGAGTAGTTTTTTTTATACATGATTGAGAATTTTAAACTATTCGTTCTATAGCTAAAGTAAACTTTATAAGCAAAATAAATTTCATAAAAATTAAACTAAAACAAATATTAAATTTAGAATAAAGTAAAATATTGATCAATATATTATTACAAAATAGTTTAAAATTATCTCATGCATATTTAATATTTTTAATGTCATTTAATATATTAGAACATAACTAAAACGATAAATTAAAATGCCCAAACTAAAATAAGTAATTATTATATTGTAAAATTTATCGTTAAAATGATTTACGTTGCAAGAAATGTTAAAGAAAATATTTCATAAAAATACATAAAATAACACTGCAAAAGAATTAAATATCTCATTAAAGTCCCCTTTTTTATAATAATCAGCGAATCTGAGTTATAACTGTTATAACTAGAACTTAATATAGCTAGACTATTATAAGTTCTAGCTAGAAATTTCTATATAGTATAGCTAAAGAATTGATTTCAGATTTTTTTTTATTCCCCTTCTAAAAATGTTTTTCGCAAGTAATTTCTATCAGAAATCTCTAGGGATGTTTTTAAAATTTTTGTCTATATTTGATATCAAAA
Source organism: Parasteatoda tepidariorum (assembly GCF_982258835.1). Classification (NCBI taxonomy): domain Eukaryota; kingdom Metazoa; phylum Arthropoda; class Arachnida; order Araneae; family Theridiidae; genus Parasteatoda; species Parasteatoda tepidariorum. The sequence goes on along the minus strand of NC_141760.1, from coordinate 22,372,479 downwards.
AAATTTGCTATGCTCTAGAATTGAATGTATTTTAGTTGATTTCAAAACTATAAATTAGATATCCCAAAGTTACTTCACCCAAGGCACCCTAAGTGCTCATGTGGAAATTTTCAGTCACAGAAGTTTTTTTTTTTTTTTTTCTTATTGTAGGCAACAGAAATCAATTATGTATTTATGTTTTTTTGTGTTATGTTTTTTTTTTCAAGTTCATTTTTTTAGCTATTCATGCTAAAAAAATAACTTCATAAACACATCATGGATATTGCTCTAAAAATTTATAATAACAATTTAAAATAATTTGAAACATTAGGTGATTAAGTTTTAATGAGATCTTTTAATATGATACGTATATTAAGATGTCAGACGGTAATAAGTTTTTGAGAAAAAATGAAAATTACTTCTCCCATAAACTAACATGGATGTAGATTATAGCTAAAAACGATGCCAACAGTCTTAAATCAACTAACAGAAACCAATCGAATAGAACTCTTTTAATTAGACACGCTTTTCTATAAATAGCCTTTTAGACTAGTAAAATTTATGGTCCGTGTTCCTTTTACTTGCCCAAGGGCGCCCCTGGGACTTCATGATGTTTTTGGAAGTGCGAACAATCAAAGGAAAAGAGGGGAGCAAATTGAAAAGGAAATGAAAGTTGAGTGCCTAAACACCTCATTGAAATGTAGAGAATTTGGTTTCCGGTCACTTTTTGAGTATCACAATTTGAAAAAAAAAATATATATACTATTTATTCAGTATAATATATTTATTTTAAAAGATTTACAAGGCAATGTGTTTCTTCGTAGATTTTTGTTTTAATACAATTAATTGGAACTCAAATTTTCAAGAGCTAATCCCCCCCCCCCTGATTGCCTGGGACCCCAGGCGCCAAAGAGAATTTAAAAAAGAAGAAGAAATAAAAGTACATGAAATGCTCTTGTATGTTCTAAAGCATTCTAAATGGCATTTTCTTTGCAGCTGTCAAATCTTTAAAAAAATAAACCACCGTTTTTGTTTTATGCAAATACACACTTCAGTAAATGAAATAAAATAACAAATGTTCTTAAATACTAATTATTTTAACTAATAACACCTCATCTACCACCGCGGTGCGGGGGGGGGGGGAGAATACACGAGGTTTAAAGGACGCACGATTCCAGAATTAATAAATTTCATCTATATTGATGAGCCTTCTACGGCCTGCGGTCTTTCTTAAACATATAAATAAAATAAGAACATGAATAAAATAAAAACTATAAATTTTTTTCACAAAAAAAGGAAGAAAAAAATAAGGAAGAAAAAAAGATTAGGAATTTTAAATTGCAAATGAGTCTTTGAACGCGCCAAATCTAAATCATTGTTGTTTTTTTATAGCTCTTTTCGTTGTTTTTTACTACAAATTTTCATAGTTTTTAAAATCCCGATAATTTTACCTCGGCAGAATTAATGCGTGAATTTCGAATTTTAGTAATGCTTTTAAAGCTCTTTATTTTAGTCCATTTCAAAGATAATTCAAGTTATTTTCGATCGCGTTTTATCGGAAGTAAAATTTTCAAGAGCTACCCCACCCCCCTGAGTCGGATTTCCAAATGTTTCTTGTCCGTTCTCTTAAATGCAATATTATAACGGCTCGAGACTTTCAAATCGGGCAAGTAATAATCTCATTTGAAGTACGTTATTTATGTCAGTCTTATCGTAAAAACAGGCTATTTTTCCATTGCTTGTTTTCGGCAATACGCATTTTCTCATGGTTTTGAAAATACCATACTTTTAATATATATTAACACGACACTAAATCGCGAATATGCACTTGATTTGTGCCAAATTCATCAAAAATCTAAGAGATTTTTTATTGTTCTTTCAACTGTTATTGCTAGGCTTCTCCACAGGGTTTCAAAAATCCTGTTATTTTTAATCCGGCAATAAAACGACTTGCAACTTTCGAGGCATTTTAATCATTAATTTTGATGTGTTTTACTACTGCCGATTTCATCGTCCATCCAGCATGTTATTTTACAATCTTTTTTTTTTCTTTTAAAATAGCCATTATTTCCCTTTTTTGATTTTTTCAATACAATAACATTATTACAAAACGCAAAATTCGACTGTAGGATTTAATGTGTTTTTAATTTTTTGAGCTTAATTTCTAATTTTTGGTAGTTTAAAAAAATAAGAAGAAAAAACTTTTATGATTTAATATTCATGAAATCTCTTATAATTCACTAATTAGCAATGTCCTAAGGTTAAGAATATATAGAACTTAATCCTAAATTAATATTAAATCTCATTTTGAGCAATTATGCGTGTTTTTTTTTAAAAATTTTATTTTAAAATTTAAATTACCCCATACGATTTCTTTACTTAAAATATTTACTTTGCAGTTATGTTCTCAAAAAATATTTATCTCTTTAATTTTTACTTTCATTCAAGAACATTACAGTTAATTGATTTTAAATTATACTTTTATGTTACTTGATGTGATATAAAACAGTCACTTTTTCCCCATGTTTATATTTTTCGATAAATCTATCTATTTATTCATTTATTTTTGATAAAAAGGAAATATTTTTATTTATGAGAGTATTATTTTGGTTTTCTTCAGTTGTTAATGCTTAAGAGAATTTAATTTTATGCAAATATATTACAAAGCTAACTGATAAAAAAGAAAGAATTAGTTGAATGAATTAAGATAATAAAAAGAATTATAATTATTTAAAAGAGTTTAATTTAATAGAAATTTATCACTTAGTGACTGATGAAAAGAGCTGTGTGTAAAACACTTATGTTTACATTAAAATTATATCTAATCTATTCAAATACTTGGAACGTAGCCCTTCATTCAGAATGGTAGTACACTCTACTATAGATGAATTCAATGTTGTTACTCAGTAACAATGTACTTTTCTAAATTTCGCCTTTTCATCGCGATTATTAATTCTTTGCTAATTCATATAAAAATAATTTAAATTAAAATCTATAAATTTTTATAAATTAGAATAAAATGAATGATTATAAATTAAAAATAAAATGAATGACTATAAATTCCCGATTATCTCTTCACAGTGTTCTTGTCTCATATAATATATTTTTCAAAAAATTGTGTTTAGTCTAAGATTGAGTGCATTTATAATTTTTGCTGTGGGGGGGGGGGCGCACCTAAGTCTAAAACATAATCAAATAATATTAATTCTCAGTCTTTAAGCCAGGATGTAAACATTTCCATTACAAAATTACCTGTTAGAAAAGTATATCAATTTTGAATTTTTTCACATCAAAACTTTAAAATAATGAATGTAATTGAGAAGCAAGAAAATATGGACAATAGGAATTTTTTTTGATCAGTAAAACAAAACTTAATGGAAAAATTATTTTTGATATAAATGTGGCATGTGTACAGATGGATGGAAATGGAATTTCTGAAGTTGAAAACAAATTGTAAAATTTGTATTGGAATTTTTTTTTTTAAAGATTACGTTATATTTGAATTTTCAACTGTGTAAGAATTAATCACTTTTAATGAATAAAACGTGGAAAAAAATGCAAATAATTATTAAATACAATCTAGTTTAAAGAAAAAATGTGTTAGTCGAACAACATTATTATCACAATAAAACTTAATATTGATATTTCAACTGTAACTGTTGTACCTATTTTCGAACTTATTAATTATTCTTACTGTTCATGTATTTCATTTCAATTTTCAAACTCAGCTGTTTACTTGAACAATAGGGCAAAAATCTTAAACAATTTTTATCACAAAACATATTTATAATGAAACTACATAAATTGTTTATGCTACGTCCTGTGATTGCTTTTTTTAGGTGCACCTAAATACTTTTCATTTTTGAATGCTTATAAGTTTAATTTTTTTAACTCTAATCTGAAATATTTAGGATCCTCTCAATCATCTTATCTTTCATAATTTATTGCTACCAGCTGTCGAGTAAACAGCCTATTTTGTAAGTTTTTCGTTCATGCGTATCCTTTCTCAAAAGGTTGGTGAAGGGAAGGGAAGCATCAGTTAAAAAAAAGTTTAGATAGAAAGATAGTGGTGGTGCCATCTACAGAGGCGTTATTGAAATATAAGAAATTTTTAAAATGATTTGTGTAAATTTGTAATTAAATACATTGAGTTTGGGAAAAGAATACAAAAATTATGTGCTAATTAATTCGAATTATGTTAGTCAATTTAATGCAAAAATTTCCTTATTTTGTCGATGATTTTAATCAAGTCTATTTCGCATTGAAGTTAAAAATATTGGCCCAAACTTTTTAAATTCATTACTTTGTCATGAACTCATACTCCCCTCAAATATGACGGAAAATTTACACTCAATAAATAAGTGCCTCAAATTTTACATTATTGCTTAGTCTAATTAAGGAAACATGCTTTATATTAGTCACACCAATTGTATCACGAGTATGCTTGGGTCACATTTTGTTATGATTATGAAATATTTCTTTTGTATTTTTTATTAAATAATCATGTGAAGACTCTTGAGTCAATGAAAAACGAGTGAACAAAAGAGATCTTATTATGAGCAGTAAATATATTTTATTCAATACATGAAATGCTGCCTTTTCTTTACATTGAATGATCGTTAAATACTAAGGATTGCATAAATATATTTGCACTTACAAACTATAAATAATTTATTCGGATTTCTGTTCGAAATTTTTGCATTTTAACGTCTTAATCACCAGTCATTACATTGTACATTTAACATCAAATAAAGAAAATAGGAAAGAAACTGAACATAGATTCTTGCAAAGCTTTTTATTTATTCAACGTTCATTAATTAATTAAAAAAGATGATCATTCAACAATTAAGGAAATACATATTTCTAATGAAAAGGCAGAAAATCAATACTTCGAATAAAATATAATTACATACCCTTATAATAATCTTTTATTATTTCTTGATAAGCTTTGATTTGAAATGAGCTTTGATTCTGGAAATGAGCGCGCCATTTTCTGTTCTGTAGACGTCTGTAAGAAGGACAGGGAGGAGGCGTTACTCATTATGATTAATATACTGCGCATGCTTGAAAACATGCCTGGAAGGGTCATCCTGTTTCCTGAGGATTCACAGGCATCCTCACGCTATACACTACCTTTGAAGTCACAAAGATTTGTAAACAATAATAAGAATAGTTTCTTTTTCTTTTCTGTCATGCAGTTTGTTGTCATGTGATAAGGGTATTCTAAAAAATAAGCATTATTACGCTTCACATTTTTACAATTTAAAAGTTTAAAAATTTCCAACTATAGGTTAGAATTTCATTACAGTTTACGAACCAACTATTTAGTGCAAAAACGCTAGTATATTTTTTGGAGAAAACTGAACGATTACGATTAAAATCTAGTACAATGTGTTTTTAATAATGTAAAGTAATTATTTTAAAATGATATTTCATAATATATCCATGCTAAAACTTAAAAATTATTGTTATTTCATCAAAACATTTTTTATCAACCTATTTTAATAAGTGGATATATTTTGCATTTTTGAAATTTAAAAAATCACCACAATTGTAAATATTTGTACATATTTAAATTAAAAAATATTTCAAAAATCTTTAACAATTTTTAGCTTCGTTTTGTGGAGTTTTTTAAATTTTAAATCTCTTCAATTCAGTTTAAAAAGCATAAGAACAACAACAAATCGTCGGTAGGTCATTTCCAGGACAAACATGGCTGCTTTTCGAGGATTTCGTAGTTTTCATACTTCTTCTGTTAGATTAAATACCATATTGCACCCTCCAAATCCGAAGGATTATGAAAGTAATTTGTCTATTCTATTCTTTAGTTACATAAGTTAATTCTTTTGGTTTTTGAACTTGTTCAATAAAATAGAATTCCCAAACAATGATGCACTAATTTTCTTTGATTTGTCAATTAACAGTCTATTATTATAATTTTTTTGCAGTAAAGCACATATTCATATGCTGTTCAGAAAATTAAATAATGGAATACAAATCGTTATTATTATAGGCTGCTTATAGTCTTTTCTGTAATTACCTTAACGCCTGCTTGTTCGTAAGCTATTTCAAGATTAAACAGCATACTAACATTTTTTTTAAGTAGTAACTTATTGTCTTTAAAGTTATGTTCTATTTTTATAAATTTAGCATAACATAATTTTCAAATATGTTGTTTTAAAACAATACTTAAAAAATTAAAAGTATTTTAACTACAGAAATATTCTGTGGTGTTTTTTTTTAAACACATAAATATATAAGTTATTGTCTTAAATAGCGATATTATTATCTATCTTGTAATTCCTAAATTTAAATAACAATCCTCTAGTCGACTTCTGACAACTGCAAGTTTTTGCAAATTTTATGTATTATTCTAGCACTTGAATATCTTCCAAGATTTTATTAGATATACATTTTATAACTTAGTTTCTAAGCACATGAATGAGTAGAAAGTTATGCTTAGTATTAAAATAAATGAATTAATAGATTATGAATTAGTAGCCTATATTGGTTATCAGTCAATAAGGTAAATTATTAGCAACACAGTCATAATAGTCATAGGAGAAAAAATATTTTTTAACATATTCCCATTTTACCCCACCAAACTCTATATCTTGTCATTATGTGTTATTTAAATTAATCAATCAATGCAGAATTTCAACTGAATTTTAAAAAATTTAGGTGTTTCAAGTTTGTCATCATTGTTGTCTATTTATTATGTTAGTAATTAAGTTATTATAAATGTTAATCAATGTAATGTGTTTTTCCATATTTATATTTACCGTAGTACATAATGTGTCGATCTCTAAAGATACTTTATAAAGTGACCATCTCTAGTGAGTATTTTAGCTGATCCATGGATTACTTAATTAAGCAAGGATACTTTAAACCAGGGTTGGCAAGTTTTTGACACATGACTGTTTATACCATGGTTTTTACCGTCATGTCAAAAACCCATAGTTTTGGTAAAACTGTATTTTTATTTGAGTTTAACAGCTTGTAATTTAAAATTAATTCATTTTAGGCAATAAAATTAGAAAAAAAGTTGTTAAAAGATATTTAAGAACAGATTCTTGCATTTTCCCAACATGATTATATCAAAACATACTATTTGAAGTAAAATATTAGGATACTAAATAAAATTTTCAACATTTCCAAGCATCATTTTGTTCGGCATATTACATTACTGAAGAATGTCAAGTCATTCTTGACTTAAAAGTTTGTTAGTAGCTATAAGTTTTGAAAGTTTTGTTAAGCTTATTTCTAATATTTAAAAAATGCCAAATTTTAAATTCTTCTTTTTAGTTCTTGAATTTATTAATAGTTCCAAGCTTTTTTGTTTGTTTGTTTATTTCTAACAATTAAGAAGAGCAAAATTTTGAATCCTTTGCAAATCAAGCTATAATGATAAAAATAAGTATCACTATTTTCAATAAGTATATTACAATATTTCTATACGAATGTATATCCTTCTATAAGAATGCATGTATATAGTTGCAAAATCAATAGCAATCATTTACAACATTCATTTATTCAATCATTTACAAAGGCAATTACGTGAAAATAATATATTGTCTTCTGTACGCCATACATTAAAGAAAACAGTAGGTTTTTGACGGCAAAAACCCAACCCTGCTTTAAACGTGAGTATATGTTACAATAAAAGCCCAAAGTCTAGCAAAATCAAGGATTTACCAAAGTTGCTTGGTAACTCCTAGATTTTATGGCAAAGGCTGAAATGGAATCTTATTAAAGCATACTTTTGACTTATATGAAGCCACTTTAGCAAAACCTACAATTTACAGGTTAAACCTAAGATTCATTAAATTTCCAGTTTTTTACCTATAAAAACATAAAAGTGGTAAATTTCTGGTTTTACTGGTAAAACCTGGGATTTACCTAAGAAGTTGGTAACTCTTAGATTTTATATCAAAGGCTTAGTAAAAAGCTGAAATGGAATTGTATTAAAGCAGACTTTTACCAAGTTACTAAGATAAGTTTTATATTAGTGACTATCTCGATAAAACTGAGAATTTACCAGACTTCAGGTTTTTACCATAACATATCAAAGCTGCATAATTATTTGCGTTAAGTATAAAGTTTTTCAGAGAAGGTTCATAAGATGGTATTAATACTTTATTTGCATTGTTTTTACTTTCTTTGTTATTTCAGAGGGTGTTAAACTATGGAAAAAGCTGTTTCTGTTTGTGTCACTTCCTGCTGTTGGTTTATGCATGGTCAATGCTTACTTAGGAGAAAAGGAACATTTGGAGCATTTTCACAGGCCAGAATTCATTGCTTATGAACACTTGCGTATTCGCAAGAAGGTGAGCATACACTACCTTACTACTATGGAAGAGACATTTTCTGTTTATGGCTTTTTCTTTTTTTTCCAAATTTCTCTAGAAATACTTGAAACTGATTGTTTGGCGCAGCATGTCCTTTTGTGGACCTTGTGCCATTAAACTCTACATTCAGTTCAATTCTTTAGAAATACTTAAAAGAGTTCTTTTGTAACTTAGAAGTGTTCTCATACATACCAATTAACTTTCAGAGTTTTGAGGGGCCAGCAATAAATTATGAACAAAGAATGTTTTTGAAAACCCTATGCCAAAAAATGTGCAATAAGCTTCTAACTTACATAAATTTGGTTGTCATATGCAGGACTGCCTATTACTACTTCTCTTTTTGAAAAATATTATATAGAGTGGCAAACAACTAAAGCTTTCAAAAGTTATGGTAATTTTGTCATTTTAAGAGTTGGAATAAAGTGGTGTTTCATCTGCGCTTTTGAATCATTTACATATAGCAGTGTAAAAGATAACTTTTAAAACAATGATTGTACATGAAAACATTTAATTACCACTATAAAAAAAATTACCCAAAAAAATAAAAATTTGGCAGTCCAGAATTTGAAATTATTCCACTGAATTTCATAAACCCGGCTTAACTATTCGTGGACGCGTAAACATACGATTTCGTAAGCATTTTATATATATATATATATATATATAATGAAAAACAAATTTTTTTGCCTTGCATTTTCTTACTGTAACTATAAAAATATACAATTAAATTCTTGGAGTTATTTTTACTTAAAATACTATTTTAAAAATTTAAAAAGAATCTACAAAAATTCTGCTGGATATAGTATTTAAAGTTGTTCTTTCGTGCTGTTTGTACGTGGGAAATATATAAAAAAAAAAATCATAATTTTCTGAATCGTATTTTTCTCTAAAGAATGTCCAATTTGAATTATCTTAAAAATGGGAAAAGTTTATAGTATTTTTTTTACATAGCTTTTGTATTTTTTTTAGGAAAGGTTAAGGTAACTAGTTTTCCACAAGCTCATTTTCTATCAGAAAACTAAATTTAATAGCAAACAATGCCTTTAGATTATTCTCCATACAACAAATTGTGATGGTGTAAGAAAAACAAACTGGAAATAAAATATACTTTCAGGGGATGGTCCAATGCCAATGTCTTTTTTAACAATTCAAAATGAAATTACAAACCATGCAAACTGAATGACTTTTTAATAACTTTTTGTTTATGTTTTTGATATTTTTTATGCTTTTTCTATGGTCTAATATTTTCAATGCTCTAATGTTTTAAATGTTTATAATCTTTTAATGTTTTTATGTTACATGTTTGATTTGATGTTAATTTATGTTCAATGTTTGTTCTCCTAGTATGTTTGTGTGGAGTGTTTGCACATTCCAGCAAATTATATATGTATCAAGTATGCTGCTAAGAATTTTTAAAAAATGACATTTCTAAGAAAAGCTTTCTTTTAAAATTTACAAAAACTACTCAGAACAGCTCTAAAAACTTGAAATATTCAAGTTATTCAAATCTGATTTTTTTTTCGTATATTACCAAATACAATTCAAGATAAAATTTTAAAAAATTAAATGCTTATACCTTATGCAGTTTATAAAGATTTTTTTTCAGTTATATTTTTGTTATTTATTAAAAATTACTCAGCACATTTTGTTTCATTTTATTAAATATTTCTATAAAAAAAAACATACGGCTACAAAAAAAAATTAAAATTAATGTCCATATTCTATTAATATTTAGACTAGGTTTGCGAAATTTAGTGCAGTTAATGCAAATGATAATCTAAGTAATGATACAAATTACGAGCTTAGTGCTATATTTTTTGGCATAGGCTGATCCAAAACTTTTCATTTGTCATTTATCAAGAGTCCCTCAAACCTCTGAACTTCATAAATACTTATGAGAATTTGAAAAAATGTCCAAAACTGAATATGTTTTTTCCACTGTTGTACATATTTCTGTTAATTAAATTTTTGTAAGCATACTGTTTTTAATGCATTGTTTACTTCTTAACTCAGTGTATTAAAATTTGGTATATATCCTAAAATGGTGAACAGGCCTCCTCATTCAATTAAGCCTCCCCCCCCCCCCCAGTTTCATACAAATATTGGCCAGTGATCGAAACCGAATAAGCCCTATCTACCTTCCACATTCTGAGTTTGATAATATTGACGCTCGCTATGTGCAAATTCAAGTACGGAAATTCTTACTTTTCCACTGTATTTGATTTTAAAAGATCAAATACAGTGAAACCTCATGATATGGACAGTCCTACAAATCGAACGCCTCTCAATACGTACATATTTTTAATTCCCCTTGATCCCTTGAATCTTCTATGAATTAGCCATTATGTACGTTCTCCACAAAGCGGACACTCTCATAACCGAGCACGGACAGTCATTTTTGCCTTGAAACAATATTTTCTATCTTTTCAAACCAGACACCGATTTCCTAAATTTGAAAGGAAATTCGAAGTAAAATATGCAACTTTAAATAATTTTTAACGGATGTAATTTTTTGCTTTATTTATAACTAAAAATATTGTTAAACTATTTCACTACTAGAGAATCACTCTTTCTCCTATCATCTTGCCTTATCTTTGCAAAGAAAGGAGATAAAATTATATTGTTCATGTGAAATAAATTGGACAGAGGCATATTTTGATCTTTTCATCTAGACAACACAGATTATGAGACCCCACAAGCTAAAATGACGTCTTAAATGCTCTCAATGACTCTTCCCCTTTAAAAATTTCTTTCATTTTTATATTAATTTTTAAGGCTGTATTTAACACAGCTGGAAGAAAAAAAAAGAGAACAGAAATATAGTCTGATGTGTTCATATAAATGAAACATTAATTCAGACTCTTGAAAGATGATCAATTGTAAATATATCAACTCCATAGGTTCTTGTGCCCTATAGGTATGCATTGTTTTCTTTTTCTGTGAATCGCGGGAGGTTAACTTTCAAGGAGGTATTAACCTTATTTCCTATCAAGAGATGGGTAGGTGTTCAATGCGTAAGCCTAATAATTGAAACTGACTGAGGACTAAAAGCTTCTATTCTGCATCATATGTCTAACTTGAATGACTGTGTTCATCGAAAAATTATATTCATTTATCTGTAGCTACATCTAGAATTATATATTTATATCAAACTTTTTCATAAATAATTTTTATGTAAAAAAAAATTTTTTTAAAGTGTAAACAAATATACTTGTAGATAGTCATTGTAGATTATTCAATTATTTCTATATCATTGAAAATATTCTTAAAACAATTTACATTGTTTAACTTCGTTATTAGGCTACCCTTCCCGTAAACGCACAATTTTTTCAGTCCCGAGAGTGTCCGTTTAACCGAAGTTTCGCTGTATTGCGATTCAAATCTCAATTATATGAAAATTACACATCCCGATTCAAATTTGAATGATTTAAAAATCCGATATTGCGATTTGTGTTCATGCATTTTTAAAATCCATTATCTTAATCACACAATTTTGTTAAATACTGATTTATGTGGTTTAAAAGTTACGCATAGTCACTCATATTAACACGATTTAATTATTTAACTTTACTTTCATTTGTTTTTTATTTAATTAAATCGAGTTACATTTTTGCTTTATTAATTATGCTATTTTCTTGCTTCTGTTTATCCCCCTACTTCGTCATGATTTTTGTCAAAATTTAGGTGGAGGCTTAATATATATATATTACGGTATATTGTAAAGAAATTTATTTTTTACTTTAATTATGTTTGTCATAGAGGATTTTTTTTTTCTTTAGGGAACTGAATTGACTATATAATTTTCTGTTTAACTACAAATGTTTTAAATTATTATAGCAATAAAACTTCTCTGTTTGAAGTAAAAAGAATTAAATACAGGCCATGAGATCTTCCGACTTTCTAAACTTGTTGTTTAACTTTATTTCTCTTTAATCATTATTTATATATCTAAAGCTTAACAGTTTGAGACTGTCAATGTACACATATAGTAAGAAGAAAAAAAACTTCAAATAAATATGTAGATAATTTTAACCTTTTCTTTTGCGCAAAATAGTTTCACTCACTTTTTTATGATTTGTGTTGCTATGTATTTTCAGGTTCATTACTCTTTTCCCACTCTTGTGTCTGTACATATATCTTAATTATTTTGGTTATTGGCCATTTGCTTTTAAATTGTAATAGATACTCTAGTTTTCTAATTTTATTAGTTTCACAGAACTGCCTAAACTGAGATAATCTATAATTAGCTGATAAGCCTATTAGTGTTATGAAAGAAAGATTAAAAACTCTGAAATGTGTCAATATTAGTTGTTATCCGATGATTAGATGTAGAAACATTTTTACAAAATGCTATATATATATTACCTAAACTTACCCCTTCTGCCCAAATAGTTGGGCCTAATAATCTGCCTTAAAATTTTGATTAGAACTTTGGCCAGACATACTAAAAGTATTTTATAATTTTACTGGTTACTATTGGTACTTAGTAAAATAGTTTTACTAAGACAGAAAAGAAGAAAAAAAATTATGAGTTAATTAATAAGTGTTCATCATTATTTTTCTTAATTAAATTCTTATTAATTTTTTTCCAGAGATTTCCCTGGGGTGATGGCAATCACACTTTGTTTCACAATCCCAAAGTGAATGCTTTACCTGATGGATATGAAGATTAATTGGAAGCAAAAGTGCTGTTAATTTGTCTGTAAACAAATATACTTATTTGAATCTATTTGTAGAAATATTGAAATAAATAATACTCTCATTAACTCAATGCTCAAGTTTTTGTATTTTTTTCACCTTAAAATTATTTTATGGTATTATCAATGAGGACATAAATTTTGTTAACAATTTTTGTTTAAAAGAGATTTAAAAATATTGATTTTATGTTGATAAAAATGTTTTCAAAACACTAATTGCTGTATTCTCAAAATTTTGGTTCAGGATTTTTTTTTCTTTTTTGAAAACTAGAAAAAGTTGGGAGAATTTTTTCTATAATTAAGATCCATGAGCTTCTTATATATCCTTTTCATTATTCACTTTGATTTTTACTGTGCTGAATAACAATTTAAAAAATTATTAAAAATTATTGGGTTATTAAGAAATTATTTTTCTCTAAGCATGCTTATAAAATATGTGTTAGACCTAAACACAATTACTTATTTTTTTTAGGTGTTCTTAATAAAAGTTCTAATTGTTCAGAATGGTATACTTATGCTGTTTTTTTTTTTTTTTTTTTACCTGTCTCATTTTATTTTACTTAATATTTAAGATTAGTTTGCTAATTATTTTTTATTTTTGATCCTTCTAATTTAATGTTTTTAACTGTTCAAGTTACTGTATTTAGCACTACATTTTAGCTACAAAAATCACTGTGAAGAAAATGTGTATATATTCTTTAAATTGTACGTTCATTAATACATGCTGTAATCATATGCAGGATTCTTAACGTGATATATAAATTACAACCTAAAAATTACACTTGAGCTGAAAAGTTAATACTTATTTGCATTTTTTGAAATTTTAATCAAGTTTTGTAAACAATATTTGAAAAAAAAAATAGTTTTCTTTTATGATTTAGTCGCATTTTTCGTCCATATAAATACATATCCAAGGTAACTTCATCGTGCTTTTAATGATTCCCTTATGAAAATTTTTCTGTTATAAGTCATTTGTATGTTGTCACAAAAATTTATATTATGATAGAACTTAATTTAAATATTTACCATCTAAGCCAGAACATGATTGACACTTCATATGGTTTGCATGTATAAAATATATATATATAAACAGCCCAATTGGTCTAGACAAAATTTGTAAGGAAATTTTATCAAATGATATATTTATCAGTTATCATAACACTTGAAGTAAATTACATTGTATTGTGTAGTACTTAATTCAAAAATGAATGTTTATTTTTTTTAATTATAGTGGCACTTTTTAAGAAAATAACAGTGCTCAACTTATTAAAAGCAGAATGCTCATTTTTAAATAACATTTTTCTGCGAAAGTAACGGTTTTATGCTGGCCTCTCGGTTCAAAGGTTTTTTTTTCTTTTCAGTAAATTTTGCATTTTTTTTTAACTGTGCTGATAAACGATCTCAATTAGTACAGACTTTCTGCTTACTGGTAAATTTTGTATGATAAAATTTTTTGTATAGTGAGAAAGTGCGTGTGTAAATGTGCCAAATAAGTTTTATTTATATCGATAAAATGTTATATAATTTATAAGTTAGTTTCATGTTTCAAAAAAAATACTTTAAAATGGAAAGTTTTATTTTAAAAAAATATTTGCGTATGTTTCTAAATGAATATATAAGTATTCTGTATTAATATTTTAATTATATACCGAATATTATATATATATATATATATTTGTATATTGCTTTAAAATATTTTTATTTTCGCATAAACATCAATAGCTTGGAATTCGCTGTTCGAAAATGTACCGAATCTTAATATTCTTTCCCCTTACTATAGCTATCAAATATTTTGTATGATTAAAACCGAAAAAAATTTTTAAAGCTTTGCTTACAATCTTATGGGGGAAAAAGTCATAACGATTTTTCTACGTAATAAATTTAAGGGTGCATTAGCAAAATAAATATGTTTTTCTAAAGTCTTCATAACAGTGTTTAGAATAATTTGGCAAAAGACTAAATGTAATCGCGTTTGTTTGTGATTTCGAAGATTACTCAAATTTCTAAAGCACGATTAACAATAAAGCTTTCAAGCAACTGGTCAACCTATTTGTTAGTTCTGATCGGATCTGGAAGACATCTTTGTTTAACACCAAGTATGACGAAAAAGCTCAGAAATTTTAATTTTTTTATTTTCTCATTTTTTTTTTTAAAATTCGCTGTTCTTTGTCTGAACGATTGGTTACATTGTTTACATTTATTTTCTTTTTAATACTCATCGCCCCATTGAGGGAAAAATCGCTCCCAGTTTAGGATCCCACAGAGGATTTATAGCAAAGACACGGCTCCCAGTAGAACAGAGTCAAGAATCACTGGCTGCGGTCAGTAAGCTGGTTGGGTGACCAGTTTGATCAGCCTGCATAGGCCTATTCTATACAGGAACCGAGGGTGTGGGGTATTGGTTGTCGTTAAACTGTTCTCCTGTAAAGCGCTCGACTTCGAGCGCAGGTTGTCGAGTTACCAAAGCAGGGGAGCCATCCCCTCTGCAGAGGATCAAAATTGCGATGGTATGTTTTCGGATCAAACTCAGGGATGTTTCCCAGACCGTCGTCAAAAGCCCATTGTGCAGCTCTAGTGCGACGTAAATAAAGTACCTACCTGCCCAGTTTGGGAACCACTGGCTTACATGATCCAAGCAAAACTATTTTCCATCGATTCCAATAAATCTTGGTCTAAGAACTTGGTCCGTATAAGCAGGTTTTAAATCTATGAAAATAGATAAATTAAAGCCAAAGGATGAGCCTAAGTGGCTACGGTTTTCTATTATTACAATACTTAATTTTTGTAAACAAGCGACTAGGGACAGGACGATTCCATAATACAAACGGACTTAGAAAATTTAGAAAGGGGAAAATGAGCTCGATATCGGGAAAACGTTGGTGGTGAGAGCTTTAGCTTAGCAAAATATCGCCTTATTTTAGCGCCAACATCGGAAGTAAAATTTTGGCGGGATTTTCTGAAACAAAAAAAAACTTAACTATAGGGTCATCAAAAAAGAAAGAATTGATTATTAGGCTTTACAGAGAAGACAGATTTGATTTTTTTTTTATCTTCAAAGAACGTTTTTTATGCAGAGAGGTACGTACCACAGTACTGTTGACAATTATCGGTCGCTGTTCCAGCAATTCTGTACATGTTGGAGGAGCGTGAGGGGGGGGGGAGATCGTGAAAAGAATTCCGTAAATAAATCGGGCAGTGGCACTTGACCTTAAAAAAACATCAGTGTAGGGTATACCGGGCCATGGCACTTGACCTTAAAAAAACATCAGTGTAGGGTATACCGGGCCATGGCACTTGACCTTAAATAACATCAGTGTAGGGTATACCGGGCAATGGCACTTGACCTTAAAAAAACATCAGTGTAGGGTATACCGGGCAGTGGCACTTAACTAGACCTTGTATATATTTCAGACATTTACCAAAAGTCTAGTCAACTAGACCTAGTATATGTGCCACTGCCCGGTATACCCTACGCTGATGTTTTTTTAAGGTCAAGTGCCACTGCCCGGTATACCCTACACTGATGTTTTTTAAGGTCAAGTACCATTCCCCGGTATAATTCTCACATTTCATACTTTGCCTAAAAATATCCAGTATTCTATACAATGCCGGCAACATACATATATTAAGATTTAACTAACTTTAAAGTAAAAAAAATATTAAAAATAAAAGCAAAACAGATAACAATAATAAAAACAAAGACATAACGAAAAAATTCAACAAATAACATATTTTATACGTGTTCGAAAATGACAGCAAACGTCGCAAAAAATAAACATAAAAACAAATGCGAACGGTGATGATTAAGCTTTGAAATTTAACCAATACGCCAAGGAAGCGAACAAAAAAATCCCCATTATTCCCAGTGTAATTTCCCTCTTTCCCTATTTTCACTCTTCCGACGAAACTCTAAGTTTTTAACATTATGGAATCGTCCTTCCCCTAGTCCAGGGATGGCGAACCAATGGCACGCGTGCCATTTATGGCACCCGAGGCAATATTTCGGGCACGCCACCGATCACATTTGTTATTACACAAATGATATTACACTATGAAGCATATGTAACAATTAAATTAAAATTCGCAAAAAACACACAAAATAATAAACGATTATTAATAAAAAATTAACAATTAATGCTAAAAAACCCAATTAATAACCATAAAAAACTAGCTGACAATAAAAAACTAGCAAAAAAATTAACAGTCTGCTTAAGCTAACATCTTACAACCTAATATAAATTATTTGTCATCTAATCTGCAACAACAGAAGTCACACTGATGTTACTTTAAGTTGAATTACGCGTATAACTGAGACATTGCAAAAGGTTTTTTTTTCAACGTAAATAAAGAGTTTTGAGTTGATAGTATTTAGTATTATTATTTTCCCAATAATGACGAAGTCAAAACTATTTGACGGCACGTCTATGACCTCATCAAACAATGTTTTAGAAAAAATGGCACGTTAGTGTATAAAGGTTCGCCACCCCTGCCCTAGTCGCTTGTTTTTTGTAAATTCAAGTTTCTTTTTGCACTTCTTATGTAGTTTAAAGAGTCAAAAATAGTGTTTAAGAGATATGAATTTTCTTTCTACAATTTGTATTTTATTATATATAATTATTTTGAGTAATTTAAGGCTAAAAACTTAATTTGTTTCCTGTTTGAGTCCTTAATATTAGTTTTTCAGAATCTGTATTGTAATAATTTGAGCTTTAAATATTGCATTAAAACTCAAAACTAAAACAAAATCAACTGTAAAGGAAGTTAATACGATAACATCGCGATTGTTATCATTAATATCAACGT
This sequence comes from Parasteatoda tepidariorum, assembly GCF_982258835.1. Classification (NCBI taxonomy): domain Eukaryota; kingdom Metazoa; phylum Arthropoda; class Arachnida; order Araneae; family Theridiidae; genus Parasteatoda; species Parasteatoda tepidariorum. The sequence goes on along the minus strand of NC_141760.1, from coordinate 22,354,652 downwards.
TTTTGCAAGAAAACGCAAGATTAATTCTACCGGATAATCAATAGATCTCTTCCTTGAAAGAATTATTGTGTAGTTTCTGTAAACTATGAGTATTTTATTAAAAAAAAATATAGCTTCAGAATAGTTATTTGGCGCCGTTAATTTGAATCAAGCACATCACGCTTTCTAACTTTAACGCCAAGAAAGTCACGCAACGTAAGTTTTATAGATCACTAAAGAACAGATAAGCCTTCGAAGAAAGTTATAAAAAAAGAAATAGTCTGGAAAAATCACACATTTAAGCATCTTGTTTGAAAGACGTAAACGTTCTCTTAAAGGGATTGTCCCAAAACAACAAATGACAAGTTGCAACTAAAAGGATTTCAGAAAACAAACGAAGGATAAAACGAAACTTTTGTTGGTTTGCTTTTGAGTGTGAAGAAACCCTAAAACTGACAGTAAATACCACCTTGCCTGGAAATTCGGGAGAATGGATGAATGATTTAGAAGAGAAGTTTTTTTTTTTAAGAAGCGACTCCTCTTTGTTGGTCTCATTATTGAGTTTAATTTAAATATGTTAAGCTGGTTTATTTTAAAGACTTTTTTTTATTAGTTATAGACAGTGTCTTAACTATAATCGGCCTTAAACCTAATTTTTAAATCTTTTTTTTTTCAATGCCCTCCTGGAATGACCTTTCGTCTTATAGGCATCTGAATTGCAGATTTGTTGACCACTCTTTCGGGGGCATCATATTAAGTGGGCCAACGTTGCTCCCACAATAAGGACAGATAGTACAGAGAGAGAAAAATCATTCATGCCTTGTCCGGGATTCGAACCCAGAAGCTTTCTGATGCAAGGCCAGTTCCCTGTCCCTCACACAAGCAGCCAGTTGGCATTTTTTAAATCTTTTGAAGAGTGGTGCCTGTCATTATATGATGGCACTGAAAATAAAAGAACTGCGGTTTGATCCTCAGTGTCGGTTTGAAGCCCACCAATCAATGGGTACCAGCTTGTTTCGGAAGTAAACGCGGCTGGTGCGCAATGGTGTCCACATTACCATATTCATGCGATTGGTATTGAAACATTGTGGATCCTTAATCAACATAACACAATGAGCTGTTGTATTAACACTTTACTTTTAATAAAGGCATTTAACTTTAGATTTTGCAGGAAAAAAAATCAGATGAACCAATTTTTTCCTGATTTCAATGGTTAGTTTGGCTGCACCATTTTGTATGCATTGTTCTTGCTTCAACTGGAAACTTTATTAGTTTATTCTTGCTCCGATTCATTTCCAATAGTATAACTTATATATTATAACGAAAATTACTTCATAAGACCTAATTTATAGTGATTTTGTTTTAAAAACAGCAATATTTACTGCAAAGTGAAATTTCTATTAACTGGTAAATGTCAATGATTGTGGCAATGTGGTCAGCACGGCACACAGGCAGCCTTTATTTCTCATACAGATTGTTAACCATCCATTTGAAGCTGCCACTGAGGGTCGAACCCCAGTTCTTCTCAATGACAATTCAGTGCCTTAACCACTGAGCCATTGCGGCTCTCGTTATTGTATAATATGCTTAATATTTTTAGACTTCTTATAATTAGTCTATATAAAACCATGTTTGTGAAAATTGCAACACCATGAAGGACTTACGCGAGTGAGCTGAAATTTTCAGGAAATGCAAAGTAGAGCATAATATACAAATGATTAGAATTTCAGACCCGTAGCGCATGCGTATGCTGAGCAGCACCCTCTGAACGGCGGATGGATCCAAATAAATAGACGGCTGTAGCGAGGCGTGTATGGTTATCGGTGGTTATCTGCTAGTGGTAAATGTTAGCTCAGACGTTACTTCCTGACAAATCCCGCTTTAATTTGTGATACCATGATGGCCGCATTCGTGTCAGACGCTATGCCTGTGAACGCCACCTTCCGAAGTGCATTATCGAACGCCACCTTCCGGAGTGCATTATCGAACGCCCGGAGTTATGGTCTGGGATGCCATAGCATATCATGGACGATCTCAATTGCTACGAATTGTGGGTAATCTGAACAACAACCGGTACATCAGTGAAGTTTTACAGCCCCAAGCTGTTCCCTTCCTTTAAGCCTTGCCAGGCGCTGTATTTCAACAAGACAATGCCCACCCTCATATTGCTAGGACTGTTTAATCCTTCCTTGCATTGCGGCAGGTACAGTTTCTTCCTTGGCCTGCGTATTCCCCAGATACGTCACCGATTGAACATGTGTGACATTTCGTTGGTCGGTGCCTCGCTCGTGATCCTCGTCCTGTTGCTTCTACAGACGAACTTTGGGTACGCATACAAACTATATGGAATGCTCTTCCTCAGACAGACATTCAAAATTTGCTTGACTCCATGCCACGTCGTGTAGCAGCGCTTGTTGCGGTGTGTGGTGGCTGCACAAAATACTGATTTCGATCTCTTGTTATTGTTTGTTTGCTTTGAAAGTTTAATCATTTATTTGTACCACTACCACTCAACTGTGTAGCAAATTTCATTCAATTATGACGATTCCTTCATGGTGTTGCAATTTTCACAAACAGGAGTTTACTTTAAAGCTTAATGAAATCTGTGAAGAATTAATACTCTCAGACTGAATTTATTGAATATTGATAGACCTTTAATAAAACAATTGCAACGAAACCTTCAGGGATTTTAATTGCAAACTGTATGAAATAAATCCAGTTAATTGATCTATGAAGGATGTATATATATATATATATATATATATATATATATATATATGTAACATAAAAAGCTTCAATTAATCTTTTTATGTTAGTTTCTCTGCTATAAAACTTCTTCCTAATTAATTATTCTAAATGAAATACTTTCTCACACTTTCAAAAGCCACATCCTGTTCTTAAATCTATTTTTGGCTCAAGTATGCATTTAATTAAGAGCAGGACATTTTTCCCTTTGCTCTTGTGTGGGAAACGTTCGATCTATTTCATAAACCAATAGCAACTACTAAGATTTCCCTCTTTCCCTAAATTAAGACATTTTACGGATTTTACTTTGCAAGATTTTCCCTAACATATAACCAAGGAGCGCAACTTTTCGTGTGCACTTTCACTCACTATCATGACTGCTGTTGTCTAATAATTAATAAATAAATTTTGTACCCTCCTTCCCGACCTATGACCTGTTTTAATCCTTCCACTCGGCAACGACGTTATAAGTCGACAGGATTGAACGGTCGGGAAGGGGTACAGTACGTACGGTACATTAAAGATATTAAATCTCTCATTTAAAATTAAATAAATCAACTACGGAAGAGGGTACATCAAAAATATGGAATAACTTCAAATCATTTTTTCAAATGGACAGCTGATAAATAAGTAGTCAAATTCTTCTACAACTCTGATGTCTATGCTGCATATTTTGTCTACGTTCCTGAGACTACTAGAAAGCTGAGCTTCAATTTCCTAACCTTGGACTAAAAATAAAAATTGCATCGAACTCCTGATAATTAAAATGTTTTATTGAAACCCTATCCCTTTGAGAAAGCGTTGATTTTGCCACTCTTAAGTGCTGAGCTGGATCTTATCGTCGATGAATTGTTTTCACACCCCGGAATAATTTACGATGGTCTCCTTAGATGTTCGACATTCAAAAGAAAAATAAGCTTCAATTTCTCCGTCACTATTGGTGTTAATTTACGATTCATCTTAACGAAGAAACAAATTTTTTCCCTAGCAGCTCTCGTCTTTGATTTTGGAATTGTGTTCACGGAATTTAACGCACTCTCATCTCTGATGTTGTGATTTTCAAAATATCTTGGACTAATTCGAACTTTTTCAAGTATCCTTTGAGTTATTTTTTTTTTACAATTCTCATAAAACAATTTCTTGAATTTTAATTGATTATTATTTTAAAATTTTTTTTCTCATTTTTGATGTTTCAAAGTGAAACTACTTTTTATATATTAATCGTATTTACTGTTGAAATTTTTTTTCTTGAAATTTTTATTTTTAGTGAATTGATTGTCATAAGAAATGTTTCGAGAAATTATTTTCAAATTTATTGTTTTATGTGTTACAGCTTCTATGGTTTTTTGGTTAGTAGAATTTATATTTTTGTTTTACTATAGTGATTAGGGTTAAGATGAAAATGCCATTTAAATTTTTTTTTCTCTTCGTAATGCAACTGCAATAATTATTGAGATTCACTTTTAATATGTGAATGCAATTACGGTGTGGCAAAAATTAAATCAAGAAATGCTAAAACTAATACAAATAGTTTGGAAAAATGAATAAAATACTTGTTGTTAGAATTTAAATTGAAGTACAACCAGACATTAATGCTTTAGTTCAACGATGGTAATTAGTTCATAGCTCAGCTCTAGCTCAGATATGTCCATAAATAAACAAAGTTTCTTTATTTCTGAACTTTAATTCCAGCATACAGATAGGAAAATGATCAAACACAAATTGAAAAATTTAGTAACCAAATACACTTCAAAAACACGTTTAAAATAGAAATGAAAATATTTGAATCCCCTAACAATAGTGACAAATTAAATTATCAATTAAGATCTCTGCACGAAAAATTACTTAAAAAAAATATCCAAACTAAAATTTTGAAAAGAAAAAAAAATATTTATGTCCAAGAAAAAAGAAAGAAAGAAAGATAGAAATAACAAAAAAAAAAAAAGGTAATTTGCAAAATAACCAAACTTACACTTCAGATTAAAAATAAGGAAAATAGCTAGATCAGTCAAAAATAAAAAACTGATTTACCTTAATACCATATTAAATTTGAAAGCTTTGTTTTGGATTTCAATTAGCGATTGTGTTAAACAGGTTGTAATGCAAAATCTGAGAAGACTGATCATCTTTTCTGATTATAAAAGCAATTTGTCTTTACATATTTCCTGAAATCCGGGTTAATAATTGCAATCAAAATACCAAGAAAGAAAATAAAAGTACAAATAAATAAATATAAAGAAAGTAGAAAGAAAAATAAGAGAGAAAAGGAAAAGAAAAAATTTTACAGAAGGCAAATTTTGGGCATTAAAAAAAAAAAAAGAAAAAAAAAAACAATTTCAAATAGCAGAATTGGAAATGATCTTGTGTTTTCTAATACTCTTGAGACTAAATATGATAATGGTGCGTAACATTGTCAAAATTATGTTGACAGAATTGTGCAAATCCAAGAAAATTAATTAATTCCTAACTTCAGTTGATTTTGAAAAAAAAAAATTCCAAATATTTTGCTATTAAAGTGATAAATATTAAAGGTAAATAATAAATTAAGTGAAATAAAGACAATACTGAAATCTTGGACTTGACAATATCAACCACTGTGTCATTTTTTTATTTTGTTTTCAAACAATACTCAAGTCTAATTTCAGATTAAAATTTTTCCTGTAAAAATGTTTTTTGTGTTTTAAATTTTAATTACACATTTCTAGCAAATGTTTAAAAAAATTTTTCATCATGATTGAAGAGTTAACGTAAATAGTGTTTTTATGAAGAATACTTCTTATAGTGCAAAAGCTGTGTTGTGATTTTTAAACAAAAGATTTTTGAAACTGAAAAAGCTGTTAATTCAGAAAAAAAAAAAAAAACTGTTGAAAATGAAAATTTTAAATTTGCTGATAATGCTACTACAGGTTTTTGATTGTGTTAAAATTTTTACCATGAAAACATATGAAAATGTTTTATAATTCAAATTACTATTATATATTGTTAAAATTACAAATTTGATTATCTTAAAAGTGCTTCAATCAGAGGGAAGATTTTGCAAATGGAAAATTTTTTAAAATTTTGGATTGTAATTAAACATTATTGGCGAGGGGGGATGTAACATAAAAAGCTTCAATTAATCTTTTTATGTTAGTTTCTCTGCTATAAAACTTCTTCCTAATTAATTATTCTAAATGAAATACTTTCTCACACTTTTAAAAGCCACATCCTGTTCTTAAATCTATTTTTGGCTCAAGTATGCATTTAATTAAAAGCAGGACATTTTTCCCTTTGCTCTTGTGTGGGAAACGTTCGATCTATTTCATAAACCAATAGCAACTACTAAGATTTCCCTCTTTCCCTAAATTAAGACATTTTACGGATTTTACTTTGCAAGATTTTCCCTAACATATAACCAAGGAGCGCAACTTTTCGTGTGCACTTTCACTCACTATCATGACTGCTGTTGTCTAATAATTAATAAATAAATTTTGTACCCTCCTTCCCGACCTATGACCTGTTTTAATCCTTCCACTCGGCAACGACGTTATATATATATATATATATATATATATATATATATATATATATATATATATATATATATATATATATATATATATATATATATATATAACTAGCTTAAAGGTATGTGGGCTAACTACAATAAGCCTAAAGAGGGTCACACTGATTAGAAAATAATGGAGACTATTTCAATAAGCATCACTCATTGAAAAATGCCGACATTTCTAAAGAATCGAATTTTTCAACTAGTCTCCGACATGTAAGAATATTAGTTCAATTTTAAATATTTTCTAATACATTTTTTCCTCTTTTTATAATTCATTTGTGTCGACCAGGTGGCTGAGTGGTTAGCGTGCCGATGGTTGTGGGTTCGAATTTCGCTCAGGGCATGGATTTCTTTCTCTCTCTGTGTTCTATGTCCTCTCTCCTGTGTGAATGTAACCCGTCCTATAAACGGGTCTGTGGTTGTATGGCGTGGTCGACGCTACTCCACCGCCGTGGCTTAGCCATAGGTGCCCACTGAGTAGCGATAAGAGAGTAGCTATTCTGGCATTTCTGAGGCCAATAGGAAATAGACCAAAGTGCCCTCCATAAACCTAATAAAATAATAATAATAATGATTCATTTGCTTATACGTAAATAAAACAAGTATTAAAATGTGGAATTTTTTTTTTGTTTGCGTTATAGCTGTCATGTAACTAATTTGTCTTACAAATTGTCTCGTTTAAAAAGAATTTCACGCTATTTTCTGTTTGACACGCATAGCGTGAAGACTAACTGTTTAAATGATACTGTTATTTGCGGGCTCATCAGACTTAAAAAGCTAAGACAGATAAGGTCAACACGCAAGGTGTCTTTCATCCAGAAAACCCCCACGATTTATACCCAAGAAAACTATGCAACGCCATCAGTTCATCCGGAAATAAAAACTTCCGACTTATGACCCGCATTGTTGGGACAACGCGCCAACTTGCCATTTGCATCTCTCGCCCGCACACGTTGTATTTCAAGCGAGAAAACACCCAGTTAAAAGACCTACACATCTGATTTTAATATAAGTCAAATTGCACCAACAAACACAAAAGACAATAACACAAAAGATGCAAGGCGAAGACGAGGGAGTAGCGCATAAAGAACGCCTTCTCCGGAATGTTGCCACTTAAATTAAAAATACTTCTTTTTTTCTTGTATACAACTCTTCCTTTCTGTAAGTTATTAGAACGAGGTCAACATCGTGTTGTGATATTATCATTTACTACATCGTGATTCAATCTTTTTCGACGGCCATTGTTGTAAACAAAATAAAAACGTGTTCGAAAACGGATTTTTCCCGCTCTTTTTTAATAAGGAATTCGACGAAATAAACGCAATTCGTGATTATTAGGTGATAAGTTCAACCTTAAAGAGGAAAAAAAAATATTTTCGGAATGAACAGGCAGTTTGAATTGTCCGTATGAAAAAGAACTAATTCGGGAGTATTATATTCCGCTTTTGTAATCAGTGTTTTAATCATCATTATCTTTGTAGCGCATCCAGAAATCAACTTTAAACCGTGCTTATGATCAGGTTTAAATCATCACGTTCCATTCAGAGTATTGTACGAGAACAATTTCTCTAACAAAACACAGAAGAAATTTAATCAATGTTGTAGAATTTTTTTTTACAAGGAACTGGGCTTAATCAAAAACAAAGAAGCATTTATCTGTTTGTAACACCTTATAAACAGAACAAATTATGGGTAATAACGAAGCAGATATCAGGAAATAATGGGTAAGGAAAATGTACGTTGGGCCAATTTTGAATTTTCATTTTTTTTTCTTCTTTCTGCTGAGTTAACAGATTTGAATAACTTAAATTTTTGTGAGAAATACATTATTCGTTTACTTCTTTTACTCTATTATTTATTTTAAAATCTTAATTTGCTTCAAATATATACTACTTGGAAATAACAGTCGACATGCTTCAAGCGCTCAAAAACAGGCGCTCATTTTTCAAAACATGCCAGACGCTCCAAGCGTCAAGACGTGTTTTTTTCCATCATTTCCTCTCACTCGACTACTGTAGTTTTTTTAGTTTTGTTTATCACCTTTATTTTTTCATTTTTCATTGGTAACTTTGCGTTTTTTATTTCAAATCACTTTTGTTACTTCTTATTCACGTCTGGCAAATGGGCACCTGTTTTTGAGCGCTTAAAACATGCCGACTGTTATTTCCAGTTTGTATATTTTTAAAGCGAATGAAGATTTTAATCAAGTATTAATTTACCTCTTCAGTTTCTAGGGATTATTTATTTAACATTATTCGTTTGTTAATTCCTTAATCAAATTTTTAACGATTATTGTCACAGATTATGAGAGAAAAAAAGTTTTTTTTTTTAGAATTTAAGAAAAATTGGTCTGTGGTACAACATGATGTCAAATCTTGAATCGTCATTTTGAACTGAACCAGAGAATGATCAATCTCCAATTCAGTACCCCCAGAGGTATTAATCTGTCATGGAAGCATGGAAGACTTTGTGACCAGATAGATTTAAAACGCACAAGTCACAATTTAACACATGGGGGACACGTGAGTCCAACGCCCTGCCAACTAGACTATCTCGACCTAAATTAATTAATTAATAATCAGAAGCACGTATTTCACTTATTTTATAGTACAAGATCCAATTCTAATTCTAGCCCAAAGTTTGACAAGCATAATTTTTATTTTCATATTATTAGGCCTATCAAATGTAAGTTATTTTAAGAAATCATAAACCAAGGGATGTACAAAAAAAATTGTACATCCCTAAAAATGACATTTTGGTTCAAATTTACCTTAATTTTGTTAAACATCATGTTAATAGTATACTGTTTTAATTTCCAATCAAATTGAGATTGGAAAAAATCACTAAACAACTGGAAAATAAAAAAATAAAAAGTAATTGAGTTTAGGTCTGAATAATATTTAATGGTTTTCAATATAGCAGATAGTACCTGCTGCTAGCTACAGGTACTATCCTCTACTTACTAATCAGATGTATACATTAAATGCAGGATTTTGTGGGGCTAGTAGTTATCGACAATGTCAACCTTCATCTTTGAAAAGGTACTCCGACATAGAATCAAGTTAACATACCTTATATATCAGTGAATTGGAATTGTATTTTTGTAGTGGTAGATACACTACAATTTAATCACTGTAGGCTATAAGTGTTTACACTGGTTCGAGATACATTGGTTCAAATTACAACACTTTTGTTAAAAGTACTAGATTTTATTAATTTACTATTTAAGTACATGTAAGCTGTAAGCTATATTTTGATTTATTTGTTATTTGAGTATATGTAAGCTGCAAGTTTGAGTTTGTATCATCGGTTGCTATGGTGATATCATCGGACAAATTTTTGTGTTAAAATAAAGTGTTATATTTCTTGTTTTTTTTTTTTTTTTTTTTTTTTTGCTAAAATGGAGTCAGAATAATTTTATTTTAGTTAAGTAGTAGTTTATAGTAGAGAACGACAGAATATTGCACTTTCTGGTTGAGTCTCTTAACAACTTTCCCCTACAATTTAAACTAGCTGAACTTGCTAATCCTCAAAAAGTATGGGATTTTTTTTACTAATGAAAAAACTAATGAACTAATGGAAACTAACGAAAAAACTAATGAAACTAATCTAACTAATGAAAAAAAACGTGACTAGACTTATTTCACGTGCATTAAATACTAAATAAAGACATATACATACTCTGACTCATAATTAATTCTAAATGCATAATTAAATAACTCTACATGCATAATTAATTTTACATTCATAATTAATTCTATATGCATGCATAAATTTTAAAGTTTGAAAACAAATGATTGACAGTTTTCTCGAAATAGCTATTTTAAAAAGTAATGAATACACTCTATAAATATGGAGTAATAATTGTAGACGCTAAGGTTACTAAGCTGAATTGTAACTAGTGCATATTTACTGCTGCAGGGAAGGCGACTGTTTTTTACTACTATTTTTTACTAACTATCGTAAAATGCCTGATTACTGATATGGTGCATCCCGAAAATCTGTTTTTAAAATTCAAGAATCCTAGTTCAATAGAAGTTGTTGCTGTATTTTGTCATTTTGGTCAAACCCGTAAATTTTAAATATTTTTAAAAAGTAAAAATATATTAAAAAAATTTGTTTTTAAACTAGAAATGAAAATTTTGAAATTAAATTAATAATAAAAAAAAGTGCAATGACACGTAACTCTTAAGACTCCTAGAACCTATTAGAGAAACTCATTTTAATTAACCAATACGCATATTTTCTCAATCTTTTAGGTTGGGTTAATAATGTAGTTTTCGATTGTAGTTTCCATGTAGATCCCGAGGGACCAAAATATTATATTTAATTGTTTTTTTTTCTTTTACTGAAATGAAAAATTACAATGAAATGTAGCATTAGGTCTCACAGAATCTACAAGAAAAACATGTGTTCATACCCATATTTTAACATATCAACCCTATCTCTTAAGTCAGGTAACTAATGTAGTTTTCTACTTAGTCTATGGATTATATGTATGATGAAATGTAACATTTAGATTTCCCAAAACGTCCGAGGAAAAAAATGATGAAAAAAAAAACTAATTTTCATTTTCAAATACGAAAATTTTAAATTTTCAACCCAGTTTTACAAGCTAGATTACCTATGTAGTTTTCGATTTAGTTTAAGGTTTCATATAGATTTTGAGAAACCAAAATAATACTACATTTCATTAAGAATTTTAACTGAAATGAAAAATTATAATAAAATGCAGCATTTAAATCTCTTTTAGAATTTGCAAGAAAACCTTATTTTCATTGACAAATACTCATATTATAAATTTTTAACCCTATCTCTTAGGTTAGGTTACTAACGTAGATTTTATTTTAGTCTAAGGTTTTCATCCAGATTCCTAAAAAACAAAATATTAAATATTGTTATAATTTTTTTACTGCTACTTTACACTCTAAACTTAACATTTTTGGATTTGAAAACTAAAATTCGTATTATATTTATGCTTTGAAAAATATTAAAATTTAATTTTTTTTAATTAAAACTAAACTTTCGGCTTCAAAAAACCTATATATATATTTCAATTGGGCTAAAAAAAAAGTTGGAAATACCAGACTAAACTTATTATGGAATTGTAATTTTCGAATTTCATGATACATTCTACTATTGACCTTTGGAGTCATGGTGGCTCAGTGGATAGAGCACTCGCCTCCCAGTGAGGTGAATCGAATCCCAGCGATGGCTGGTCGATACGAATTCCGCACCCGGCTAGAGCCGATCACACTGCTGACGTAAAATATATCTTTAGTGATAGACATTTTCATGGGTTAAAGTCTCTTTCCCGTCAGACTAACCATGTGAGATTTTCGTGGTTTCCCTCTCCATGTAACGCAAAAATGGGTTAGTTCCATCAAAAAGCCCCCAGAGAGAACAAATTTTGCCCAATCCAGGAGTTTCTTTGTTTTCTGGATTGGGTTCAAAATAACAAGACTACGAATTTGAACATTGGTAGCAGTAAACTCAAAACTATGTCAGTTGTTCAACGACAGTTAGAAAATAAAACATTGACGTTTGAATCAAACAAAAATATTAAGCTTTTAAAGTGACATTCATAATAATCATCGACTCTACTCATATATTTTCTGAAAGATGGAATTGTGATTCTTTTATTAATTGCCATAAATATATTTTAGTTTGAATCACTTTTAGCTAAATTACACTTATAATAATTATACCATATAATTTTTGTAATAACGTACAGAATGTTTTTATAAAAAGTAGCAAAAAAGAATTAGAGAAAGATTTATCATGAAATATAGTAAGAAATAAAATTTATATTTGGGAGTAATTCGGTAATTAATTAATTGCTGAACCATGATGCTTCCAGAATACGAAACGATAACATGCATAGAAAGAAAATATGTTCGATGTTTTTGGGCGTGGTGGAATACTAAAAGAGAAAATGTGATTGCTTTTTGCGAGAATGTTTTTTCCATCATTACAGAAATTGCTTTCATATAAACATATATTTATTTCTGATTCACGTATATCTGTTAATTAGACATAGACTATAGATAAATTAGACATGGTCTAATAATTTCTGAAAGATTTTGCTTTCATTTTTTTTCAAGTAGCAATAACTGACGCCCCGAAAATAACAATTTAAGGATTTTAAGAGATTAGTGGAAGAAGCTACCAAGTTACATTCTGAAAAAGTACGAAATTTCGGGTGCAATTGCATGTAGGTCTATAGGTAATTTTTTTTTCCGTAAGATTATTTTTTAACATCATAGCTGGTCATTTTTTCTGATTTTCCTGGAAAGTTTTTCGAAAATGTTGATGGTTTTTAATGGGAAAACGTGATTTGTAAATAGCTTCCTGCAGTTGCTATATTTTCTAAATTCAAGCCATTTTTCGAAGCCCACTTTTAAATAAAAACTTCGTTCAGCTCAGAACCTCCATATTTCAACTTTTTTTCCTTCATCCCGTGTCCTTTAATTAGGACGCTCATAAATCAGCTTAAAACGAAACTATTTTGTTTTATTTATTTATTTGTTTGTTTTGGTTAAAAAATTATAATTTTGCAACCACTACCACGGATGGTTCACCAATTCGTACTATTCTTAGCTCTTGTAACTATTCTTAGCATTTATTTTTGCAAATTTCGGAAATGTGTATGTTATCATCTGATGTAATTAAAAAATTTTAAATAATCAATTCAAAATTGTTTAGACTATTATAAAATAAATGATTAAAAAACACTAAATAATTTGTAAAAATTATTTTTTTGCATGGAATTATCTTTGGCTAAACGAATTTTATAATTGTGTGAAAAACATTTGATTCGTTTAAAAAAAATTCGAGATATGATGAAATATGCAGGTTGCGAAATTATAATTTTTCGAGATATGGTGTAAAATTAACATTAAGGAATCCAAATTTTAAACCACTTTCCTGACCAAATTAATAGGACCCTATTCCCCATATGGGGATGCCCTCTATGTTTTGGGGGTCAAAAATTCGAATCCGAGGAAAAAAAGAATATGTTTATTAACAGAAAGTACGTTTCTGTGTCTGATTTCGTAACTTAAAATATCGTCTGCACTAATTAGTTAGCCTATTTGAGGTCTTCCCATCAAATCATTGAGATTGAATGATAGAACGTAAATATCCAATCATTAGATCAAAAATCATACAGGATGGTCCGTTTTTCATTTGCACGGTCAAAACATGACAGGATTTAAGTTTAAGACACTTCTGACACTTCTATTAAAAACATTTTTTTGGAAGTAATGATAACACCAACCGTTCAATGATTAATATTTTACTTATGAAAAAAATTCAAATGTTATAAAAATCTTTCCAAAAAAAAAAAAAATCCTTCATAATATTTTGCCTGAGTAGCTTAAAAATAATAGGGTAAAATCATAATTTAAATATGTATTTATATTATTACTCACAATCAACGAAAAACATCGAACTAATATCCTATACTTGACAAATAGTTAAATCGGCCATTTTTTTAAAGTTTTTAAGGAAATGCGCATGTCTCTGCTCTTAGGGAGATAGTTATAAATAGAGCAATCAATAACGAGAAAAGCTCAGCAATAGAAAGATCTATTTTTCTGTTTTACTCAATTTAACTAACAAGAAGGAGAAGGGTAAGAACATTTTCGCTGCAAAAAGGAACCAGGATTTCAAATACGAAATTATTTGCTGAAGTAAAAGTTGTCTACATATATGAGGTGTTTAGAAAAACCAATATCACTATCAATTTTTCTGAAATTGAGTTTTTAATCAAATTTTGGCCAAAAAAAGGTCCATCATTGGCGACAATAATACTTTAGGGATTTTTTATGTTTTCCTTGAATGAGTTTATCCCATTTCCTTATTAATTTTGCTTTTTTGTATATAATTATTTTTTTTTAAATACAATTCGATTTTAGTGTATTTAGTTTTATAGAAATACGTTCTAAAATCATAATTATTAACATAATAAAATCGTGATTTCTGATAACTTAAGAAATACAATTATTGTCAGGTAGTTCGCCTATGCTACCACACTCAAATTGATCATTAGTAAAACAAACAATAAATAATTAAATATTAAAGAACGTGCAATAAACTCGTTTTGTGATCAAATAGAGCTATAAGATTGCAAACATTGCTGATGATATCTTTAAAATATTTGGGGGAAAACTGAATCGCCTGTAATAGAATACCCGCAAGTGACGTAGCGTGATTATCTCGATCCTGATTGGCTGCTGAAACATGTCATTTGTTTACGTTAGCAACTGTTCTTTCCGTTCCATTCGAGTGAGCCGAAGCAAAAGTATCCATTATCTTAAGGGCACATTCAATATTCTTTCACAAAAATTTCAATTCTTTCATTATATATTTCTTGCTTAATACAAAGACAGGCATGAAGCTATGTAGAACATAAACAAACTAATACTGCATCGAAGTTGCCAGGTAAACAGACCAAAAATATATCACGATTACATTGAAGTACATAAGCAAATAATAAATCTAAGTTAAGTATAATACGTAGACGAGACAGAATTATATTTCAACAAATTCGGTGAGCGGTACGGCGCTAAATTTAATTAACTTCATGTTAATTAACATTCTAACTTAAGTGGAGAACTAAGATCAACTTTAACATGACATTTTGCTTATAAACGATCAGCTGGTGCTGACGTCATAGGTCACATGTGTGGGTATACGCGCTACATAGTGCAAATACCCAATTTTATTTTATTTTTAAATAGGGGCAATGCGTAAGCAATGTAAAAATTCAATTTTTCAAATGTCTCGCCCGAACTATATAATTGAAACTTTCAAACAATTGTTAGTATCTGGGGCTAAAATTGCACCTATGCTGCCTATATCCAAATTTCAAGACGCTAGCGCAAACGATTCTGGAGTTAGAAGAAAGAGACACACACATACAAACAGACACACAAACTCTTCATTTTACTATTATACAGACTATCTGGACTGTTCCGTACGTATGAAAAAAGGTAAACAATTAATAAATCAGTACTAACACTATGAAAAAATACACAAAACTGAAAGACTTATACAAACACTATTTATAAATCTAAAACAATTCCAATTTTTTCATGTGTTATAATTTTTTGTCCTTGTTATTATTTTTTGTTTGATGTTTTACAGAGGCCAAGACAGTCTCCAGACCTTAATCATATATGTTATTCACGGAAAGAGCTAAATATCGAATAAGAAACATAAATATTAAAATAAAACCCATTATTCCAAGGTATGTCAAATCGTGCTGCTGCTCACAGGTATATGACTAAATCTGATCAGAAAATTAATTAAGAGAGATAGTAAACCAAGCCTAATAGCTGACAGGTGTAATCTTAACACGCCATGCACAACCACATGATTAGGCACAACCATATTACTTCAGAAATATTCTTCTCGAGTTACAAGTACCCAATTGTTTACTGTGACATCCCAGTTGAAAAAATGAAATAAATTAGTTGAAATAATTCAGATCCTTCTTTTAACGATAATCAATATGTATTTCAAACTTACAGTGTTTATTATTAACTAACTATTAGAAACTATTAATTGGTAAGCAATATAAGATAGGATTATTCTAACTGAAAATAATCAGTAACGGGTTAAGGATATACCAGATATGCAAACATTTCATGTGAAATACACACTCGAGTTATAGCTAAATGCACAAAAAGTACAATTAACATTAAGGGGTCCAAACTTAGGATCTCCTGACGAAATTATGGGTACCATATTTCCTAGATTTCGACTACCCCTTATATATTTTTGGAGGTCAGAAGTCCGAATACTTTAATAAACGATAGGGTTTTTTTTCCTTCCGTAACTTAAAATATCGTCTGTACTAATTATTTGGCAGATTTGAGGTCACCCCCTCGAACCATTAGTGAAGTTCCGATCAGTAGACCAAAAGTTATTCAGGGTGGTCCACTTTTTGTGTTTACGGACAACAATACACATTCAGAAACAACAAATTAAGACTTTTTTTTAAAAAAACTTCGTTTATTAAATGGATTAAAAAAAGAAACAATTGCTGTTTTGTGAGGCCTAAAACAAATAAAAAAACAAAGCAAAAAAAAACATAGAGAGTAACGCTCTTGAAAAATGTCGGAGGGGGGAGGTTTTCGGGGATGAAGTTTATTATTTAAATGATTTCCATCTACGTAGGTTACGATTTGGTACCTCTTTCAGGTCAGGAAAAAAAAAATTTCAATTTAAAACATTTTAAAAAGTTTTTAAAATTTTATTTTAGTTTTATGCCAGTGAGTTTCTTTAAGTCGGAAAATGGTAGAAATTTCAAGTAATAAAATCGTGATAAATTGCTTTAACTATATAAAAAGTAATTTAAACTTAGTGTCAAACATTAGTTGATATTTAAGCACGATAGCATGTCGGAAAGTGGTCGACATTTTAATGAGTATTAGCGTTGAAGTAGCTAAAAAAATACTGTTTATAGCTGTTTGTCGGTTACAGAAAATGATTGATGCTTGTCCTGCACGTAACTCCAGTGAAAATTTAAACACACTAGTTAGGCGGAAAGTGGCCAAAATTTTCAATAACAATAAATTCTCAGAATGGATAACAGAGATTAAATTCTGCTCGTGGTGATCAGGAGAAAAAGTTAAAACTTGTATTGCTATCTGACACAGAACTGCAGTTGAAATTTTAGTACTCTAGTAAGTCGGAAAGAATTCGAAAATTTTGATTAACAAAATAATAATAATTTTATTGACATTTTCATCTACGAAAGGGATTCAATAATTTTACAATTGATTACTTCTTATCGAGATATTTTTATGTCAGTGTTTTTAAACTAATATAAATACGTCACAGAAATATTATCCATAGTATAATAAACAAAAGCGTATTTTTTATAGCCAGATCTATCCCTACGGTAAATATGCCAAAAAGTTTCAAAACCTGCAGCATCGAGGAGGTCCAGTATTCTAATCCGAGCTGACGATTAAATTTTGTTTCCAATTTTCTTCTCTAAATAGATTAAAAACTATTTATTACGCTTTGTTTAATTATAATTTTTTTGTTAATTTAACTTCTTTTTTAAGTGAAATTTTGAAGAAAAAAAATAGAAATTTAAATTTTTTATTTTTTAATTGAAACATAAAGATTATTTTTAAAAAAATTGTAATTTAAAATTTAAATTCAAATTTCATAAATTTTTAAAATCGCAAAGTTAATGTAAAAAAATTAGTTTAAAAATTTTGCAACTTAAAATTTAGATTTCGTAATTTTTTTAAAATTATCCATAGATTTTAATCAAAAAATAAAAATAATTAAATATCTAATATATTTTTATTTTTAAAAATGAAATTTTTTTAAATAAATCATATATTTTGATCAAAAAATGAAGAAAAATTAAATATCTAACATTTTTTTGTTTTTAAAAATGTAATTTTTTTAAAAGTTAATTTAAATTAAAAAAATACTGATTTTATTATAAATTGAATAAAACTAGTTATCAACATTTTAGAAGAAAAAAATTAAACACAAAATTTAATCGTCCCAGATGGGCCTCAAAATCTCGGACTTCTCTGGTTAAAAGGTTGGCAGAAGGCAAAACCGTTACACCACGAACGCACATCATCTGGAAAGTTTTTGTTAGTTTAAAAACAGAGTTGGCCAAAAATGTAATCGATTGCATTTTTTGATTACAGTAATCAATTAGTACTTGTAATCATGATTACAATTTTCAAAAATTTTGATTACAGCTGTAATCATGATTACAATATTGATTACTGTAATCAATTACTTGTAATCGTGATTACAAAGTTTGAGTACAGCTGTAATCATGATTACAGTAATCAATTACTTGTAATCTTGATTACAACTTTCAAAAAATTTTGATTACAGCTGTAATCATGACTACAATTTTGATTACAGTAATCAATTACTTGTAATCATGATTCCAAGTAATTGCGATTACAAGTAATCACAACAAAAACGATTACGAGTAATTATGATTACAAGTAATCAAAATATATGATTACTTGTAATCATGATTACATGTAATTTGATTACATGTAATCATGATTACATGTAATCTAAATACACGATTACAAGACTATTGTATTCTTATAAATGATTATATTTTACAGCAGATTGTAGAATGTATTTTATAATGATACATATTGCACGTATTAACATGTAATGCATTTTGTACGTATTTGTATACGTACAAATGAATGTAACTAAAATGTATGTACATATGATTTTATCTCGTGCATATGTTCAGACATTTTAGTTTCACACACATGTACATACACTTATATTGTAGGTATAAAATATATGTACTTATGTATATTGATAATAATTACGTATGTATGTGCAAACAATGTAGACATGTACATTTATACACAATGAATATATGCATTTTATGCAAATATTTGTGTATGTAAAATGTATATCTATGTTCATGTACACATGTATATACAAGTACTTGTGCTTGTACGAACATACATACATTGTCTGTACAATGTATGTCCCATGCATGCATGTGCAATTTATTTATGAACAGTATAATATATGTATGCATGTACAATATAGGTATATCTGTAGGATGTACTATATATGTATGTATACATGTCCAGTGTATTTATGTACATATACATAATATGTTCATGCTCAATGTATGTATCCAAATATGCATAATACATTTGTGTACGATTGTACGCACATTGGGCGTATTTATGTTTCACATATATTCATACATAGATTCGACATGCATAACGTACGTACATACACACATTTGAGATGCATATATTGTACAGATGTATATACGTATAGCGTACAGATGTATATTCATATAATGTTCATATGATGAAATGAACATATAATGTTCATATAATGTACATATGTGTGTACATATACAGTACATATGTGAATAAATATATTGGGCATAATTCTTTCGTACAAATTTTACATGTGTACATGCATGCTATCCCTATCTATGCATATGGTGCAATGTATATATGTCCAATGAATGTGTCCACACATGTACAATACACGTATGTTCCATGTATGCATATCCATATGTACTATATATGCACGTACAATGCATGAATGTATGTACATACATTGTACATGCGTACATACATTACACGTATACATATGTACATTACATTTATGTCTAAATATGTGTACAATGCAATAGATAAAATGCATGTAAGTTAACTTTTAATGACTCAAGCAAGTTAAATGACAAAATCAAACGATATTTAAATTTAGTTTTCAGCTTTAATTGTTCTATATCATTTTGAAATTCTCTGAATAAAAAATTATTTTCAGGTATTTTCATGAAATGTTTGACAATACAGGTTTATTTTTTTATAACATAATGCGTGATTCATAGAAATTTTTTAAATGGTAAGAAAAACGGTAAATTTTATGTGTGGAATTAATATTTAGAAATTCAAAATAAAATTATCGTTTGCTTTCTAAAAAATATGAGGTCGAGTTTCATATGCCTTAGAATAAATTTTAAAACAAATTTTAATAACTTTACTCATATAAATTTTTTAAATGCATGCACAATGTATGTGTATATTGTAATTACATACATTTAAATGTACGCATGTATTTGCACATTACTTGTAATTATGTACATGTATACGTTGTATGTACATGCGTACATTGTGCATATAACTATTTTTTTGTACATCCATGCATTACATGCGCATAAGTATTAACAAAGTATGTAGTTATACAAGTACATACGTAAGTTGTACATAAGTACATACTTTGCGTGCACATATATCGATGAACATATAAATATGCATGTACACATGTACGCATTTTATTTACGCAACTATGTGCATATATTGCACCTTTAAATAACATTCCTACATATTGTACGTAAATACGAACAATTTTATATACATACGTACATTGTATATACGTGCTATTATCGTAAATTTATACAATATATGTACTTAAGTACATAAAAGTATGCAAACGCATAAACATTTTCATATACGTTCATACATACATTGTCTATGTATACAAAGATACAAAACATTGCCTTTTTGTACAAACTAACATACATGCGTACATGTATTATAAATGCATAATTATATGTACTAAGCATATGCGCATTGCATTAAGTATATTACAATATAATTATGAATATTGTACGTACAAACAACGTTTGTGCATGCATTGTATGTATAGGAATCGCAAATTGTACGTTCATGCGTGCGTACATTCTATGTACATAAAAATATGTAAACACATGAATACTTACATAAAAAATTTGACTATAGTATACAATCGTAATAACTTGTAATCGTATAGTTTGATTACAAGTAATCACAATTACATGTAATCAAATTACATGTAATCATGATTATATGTAATCATGATTACATGTAATCATATATTTTGATTACTTGTAATCATAATTACTCGTAATCGTTTTTGTTGTGATTACTTGTAATCGCAATTACTTGGAATCATGATTACAAGTAATTGATTACTGTAATCAAAATTGTAATCATGATTACAGCTGTAATCAAAATTTTTTGAAAGTTGTAATCACTATTACAAGTAATTGATTACTTGTAATCGTGATTACAAGTAATTGATTACTGTAATCAAAATTGTAATCATGATTACAGCTGTAATCAAAATTGTTTGATAGTTGCAATCACGATTACAAGTAATTGATTACTTGTAATCGTGATTACAAGTAATTGATTACATAGCTGTAATTATCTGTAATCAATTACAGTTGTAATCGATTACTGTAATCAACGGCCAACTCTGTTTAAAACTACAGTGGTGGCCAAAAGTGTGAACACTTTTTGAAAGTTTCATGTTTTTCAACTTTGTGTGCTTGTAGAATATATTAATTTTTACTTAAATACAAACGTTTATATATCAAATTGAAGGTAATTTATTGTAGAATTTAATAATAATAAATACAGTATTACAATATCTGTATTACAAAAAAAGTTATGCAATTAATAGTAAGATCTATCTTAGATTGGCATTTTTTTAAAGTGATACTTACACAATCAATACTTCGTAGGATAACCCTTAATTTTTAAGACAGCTTCACAGCGTCTTTTCATCGAGTGAACGAGTGTTTGGAGTTCATCTTTCGTAATCACATGGTGCCAAGAATCAATTATAGCTTCACTTAGTTGTCTTTTATTGGATGGACGTTTTTTTTCGTACAAGAATTTTCAAACGTCGCCACAAATTTTCAATTGGATTGAGATCAGGGCTGTTTCTTGGCCATGGTAATATATCTATGCCTTTATTTTGAAACCATGCTTTGCATACTTTTGCTGTGTGGCATGGAGTTGAATCCTGCTGAAAAATAAATGGTTAAATGTTGGGGAAGAGATCCCTCGTAGTTTTACTCGTAGTTTGATCTCTCCCCACTGACCTGATCAGCTCAGGAGGTCCTCCCAGTATAGCCGGCATAGCTCAGTTGGTTCTGGACACATGCAATCCTGCTCACCACGACAAGGTGGTAGCACCAAACGGCGGGAAAAGTAAGACAAGTTTCTGATTGGAACCCTCAGGGAAATAGAAAAAGAGGGAGACCTAAAAATACTTGACGCAGGACGATTGTAAACGAATTGAAAACAATAGGAAAGACATGGGGAGCGGCTATATATCTAGTCACAAATAGAGTGAGAGAAGTAACAATAGAGTTTGAAAGAAGCCCTATACTCCAATTCGGAGTAACGAGGAATATGTGTATGTGTGTATTGATTTGTATTCCGCAAGTCTTTCTCTGTTTAGGAAAACGTTCGATTACAAATTAATATTTAAGCTGAAATAAATTAATATTTATTTTCCAATAAGTCTTAGACTCAAATTCACTTTGGAATTAGAGTTCACTTTGGAATTAGAGTTGCATACCTTTTTGAGTTGTAATAAATGACTACTTAATAAGGTTATTAGTTTTGTCCGCACTATCCTCATAGCTTCTTAATGCTAACCCTCTACACGGGGCTAGTGCGGACAAAAACAACCTTCTTTAAAAAAAATTATTATGGAAAAACTAAACAATTCTGAAATTCCAATAAGCCGTAATGTAGGTAAACGTCCAAATTATTGTTAAAAAAATACTTCATGAGTTAAAAATTATGCTAAATATGGGTTTTTGATTAATTTGTAAAAGATTCTCTCACTGACTTCTTCCTCCTACCATGTAAACACGTAAAATTGGAACCATGAAAAGAGTATATTAAAAATTGGGTATACTATAGCCTACGTCACAGATCGTGTTATTCCTACTAAATTTAACTAGTAAACAGCATTTTCTGCGAACCTGATTTCTAGTAACAAGTAAAAGCATCAAACGAAGTGTCTTGTTATAAGTCGCTACTCGCCAGGTTGGAATTGTATTAGTCTAGTTCCTTTGGAAATAATTTATATTGTTGTTTTACCGAAGTTTATGAATTCGCGATCGCAACGCTCGAGTACGCCGTCTAGCGGGAGCCTGTAAATATCAGACATTAATTTATCACGTTTTCATTTAGTTCCATCAAAGTCATTGACAGAATCAGGATCACTGGTTGCGGTCAATAAGCTGAAAAGTGACCACTTTGATCAGCCTGCGTAGGAACCGGGGGTCCTCGTTACGTTAAACTGTTCTACCGTAAACTGCTCGATTTCGCGTGCAGGTCGTCGGGCTGCCGAAGCAGGGGTGCTATCCCCTCTGCAGAGGATCAAAATTGTGATGGCTTGTCTTCGGATCATCCTCAGGGATGTTTCCCAGACCGTCGCCAATAGCCCATTGTACAGCTCTAGTGCGACGTAAATTACTTATTAGTGAGCAGCGATGGCTCAGGGGATCGAGCGTTCACCGTCCAATGCGGCGAACTGGGTTCGAATCCCAGTCGATACGAATTCTGCATCGGGCTTGCACAGACCGCAGTGTTGACGTAAATTATCCTCAGTGATAGACGGATCATAGGTTAGAGACCCCTTGCCGTCGGGCTAACCATGGAAGGTTTTCGTGATTTTCCTCTTCATGTAACGTAAATGCGGGTTAGTTCCATCAAAATGTCCTGAAGGCAAATTTCTCCCAATACTTTATCCAGGAGTTCCTTTGTCTTCTGGATTGGGTTCAAAACTACAAGGCTACAAAGTTGAACATTAGTAGTCGTAAACCAAAAAAATTGGGTCGGCTGTTCAATGACGGTTACAAAATAAAATGAATTGCTTATTAGTGAGCCATAGTGGCTCAGGGGATAGAGCGTTCGCCTTCCAATGAGGTGAACCGGGTTCGAATACCAGCGATAGCTGATCGATACGAATTCCACATCCAGTTCGCATCAACCACAGTGTTAACGTAAAATACTCTCAGTATTAGAAGGATCATGGGTTAGAGTCCCCTTGCCGTCGGGCTAACCATGGGAGCTTTTCGTGGTTCTCCTCTCCATGTAACGCAAATAAGGGTTAGTTTCATCAAAAAGTCCTCCGAGAAGGCTGATTTCTCTCAATACTTGATCCAGGAGCTTCTTCGTCTTCTGCGTTGGGTTCAAAATTACGAAGCTGTGGTGTTGAGCATTAATAGTAGTTAACTGAAAATTGGGTCGGTTGTTCAACGATGGTTATAAAATAAAATGACTCATTAATCTAAAAACAGCACGAAAGCAATATCGTGGTACATTTAACTATAAGAGCTTACAATGTACTTGATGATGTCGTTGCAATTTTCACTGTAAAAATTGAAATATTTCCTCCCATGCCTCAAGCCGCGGATCGAATTTATACAAAAACAATGTGTTTGATGTTCTGTTGGAAACAATTAAAATTTAAACAATGCCTCCAATTATTTTAATATCTTTTAAAGATAAAAAACACAGATCATAATCCCCTTTTTTTTCATTACAATCATATCGTTTCTAGAAAGTAAAATATTTTTTTCGAATTTCTTTTATAAGCGTTTGGAACGTGCTAGAATTTAATATTGGCGTTTTAATTGGCGTGATAATAAGAGAAACTGCTACGAGATGTAATGACAATTGATTAGGGTCAAGGAAAACCAACAAGTGTATCCTCATATAACCTTATTTGATTTATAGCCATTTCTTTTGTACAGGTGCAATAAGGTTAATGGAATATAAGCACTTTAATAGAATTGCAAGCATTTTTATTTAATATTTCATCTTTCTTTCTGGTTTATTATTTACTTTTTACATTAGGCTTACCTTACATTTTGTTTACTTTCTATATTAGTTTTCTTCAATTGTATAGAGGAGATTTCATCTTTTCCCAACGGAATTGTATTTTGTAGTTGCAACACGAATTGTTGAATTTCGTCTTTTCCTTTTCTGCATTCGAATCGAAGCTGAAGTTTAATGTTATAAATTGTTTATTTGTGGTTTAGTTAATTTCCTTTTTTGATGTAAAATATTACAAAATTATATATTACATATTTTAAAAGTAAAAATTTTTGCTTTGTTTTTAGAGAATAAAACGATACAATTTGAATATAATAATGTTTGGTTTAATTTTTTTCTTACCTGGCAGCGAAATTGTTCATGTTTCTCATTTAGCCATCCGTTTCGATGCGTTAGATAGATTGTTTTATTTAAAAAAATAAAAAAACGTGTAAATATTAGGGGGCTTTAAATCAACCTTGCTTTGCTCATCAATTCACCACGATACCGATTTTACACGTTATACCGATTTTTTTAATCTAAAATAAAAAATTCCTAGATAACAGATTTCGTTCCACAGATTTAGTTATCGATACTATTGAAACAAAATTTGAACCTAATTATTTTACTTGGTTGACATTTCAACTTTATCAAATAACTTGTTCTTCAAATTTTTTATTCAATTTTTGGTTAATGTAAAATCTTGATAAATATTTTTCAGCTAGAAGATTATTTAGCAGAATCGGATAAACTTTAATTTAACAACAACAAAAAAAAATTATATGTCTCTAGCCTATATAATCATGAAAATAATAGAATTTATAACGATATGTAGATGTGAATTATTTATTTATCCTTCATTTAACGGAAATACCCTTTATTTACTAGATTATCTTTACCTTATTTACCCCTAAATGAAGAGAAATATTTATTTATTGTTCCTTTGTTATTCTTTGCCATTATTACTCTTTTGATTTTGATTATTGTTCAGAATTAAAGTGTTTAGTTTATTTCATTATAAAATAATAGTTCTATTTGCTTTTACATTAAATTTTATGTGAAATTATGTTAAAAGAGCTAATGCATAATTGCATTACGAGAGCTAGGCTGGTAGGGTGTTGGGTCATTGTCCAAGAGGTCGTGGATTCGATTCCTGCCAGTCGAAGACTCTTACGTATAGTAAATGGTGACTGGTGCACGTTAAATCGTCAGGTCACAAAGTCCTACATGCTCCCATAATGAATCATACATCTGGAGAGGGTGGGGGGTACTAAATTGGAGATTGATAGTTCTTTGGTTCAGGATAAAAATTACGATCTGTGAGTGGATGTATGAATGGGCCCACCCTATAAATGATTTGTGAGACGTGTGTGACTGAAGTCGTATCCCTGGCCATAGATGGCGCCACTGAAAAACAAGAAGCACACCATCTGCCTTAAATTCGCTTGGTTTCATCAAGCAGGCTTGCTGATATTGACAAGTGGCATTAGAAACAACAACAACAATAATACTATTAAAAATAATGATTTCAAACTATTTAAAATTCTAAATTAGTATAAAGAATTAACTTTTCGAACTACTGACTCAGACCTTTTTAACCCTTTCATTTTGAATAAAAATCAAACTAAAAAACGTCGTAATAATACCGAATAATATCAAGAAGAGCAGATTAGTAAACATTGC
Organism: Parasteatoda tepidariorum; assembly: GCF_982258835.1. Taxonomy (NCBI): domain Eukaryota; kingdom Metazoa; phylum Arthropoda; class Arachnida; order Araneae; family Theridiidae; genus Parasteatoda; species Parasteatoda tepidariorum. The sequence goes on along the minus strand of NC_141760.1, from coordinate 22,328,537 downwards.
TAGTAAATACCATTAAATAAAGCGTAAATAAATTTACTTAGCAATTGTCGTTATAAATTTTATTAATTTTTTGCTGATAACAGCGAAGGATAAATGGAAATTCTATGTTTATTAGTGATCTTAACCGTGATTTTGTTTGTTCGATGAAACCGCGTGGAACCGTAAACCGCAATTTTCTTTTTACGATAAACAGTGAAAAAATATATAGAGTTTCCATTCTAATGCTAGAGCATATAATAGACAGGAGTATGTATTATGAAACTAAAATGTAAAATAAAAGATTTATAGTTGATTAGAAAAATTTATGTTTCTACACAAATGCAAGATAGGAAACTATTTTTAAAAAAACTAACATAAATTCACGCAATTCAATCTTAATTCATTAATTTCGAATGAAATAAAGCATGAAAACTCAATTTTAAAACAATAAATCACTAAGAACTATTATTCATTCATGCGACAAATGTAATAGCGCAAAAGTAAATAAAAAAGAAATGACACAGCCACTGCATAATATACCGTAGATTGTTAACTTTTCACATCTACCGAATCAAACTAACTGTTTCTGTTAAACATTGCTGGAGGGCGCTGTAGACAGTTGGGCCAGGACAAACTTCAAGAAACCCATCGTGATGACGTCAGATTGGATCATCCTTAAGTATTATAGTTCATGGTGACACCACACTAACAAACTACTAATCTTAACTAAGGAACTTAATATAGACCTAAGAAAGAAGATTCTTTTTTCAAATGAAATACGTTAATATTAATATTAATGATTATTTTATTTTATTTTATAACCGTCGTTGAACAGCCGACCCAATTTTGGGTTTACGACTACTAATGTTCAACTCCTGTAGCCTTGTAATTTTGAACCAATCCAGAAGACAAGGAAACTCCTGGATCAGTACCCCCCGAGGTATGATTTGTTATGGGAACATGGAGGACTTTGAGACTCGACAGATTTAACGTGCATCAATCACGATTTACTACACGGGGAGTCTTCGGCCGGCGAGGATCGAATCCACGACCTCTTGGACATAGGCTTAGTTTCCTACCAATCAGGTTACCCCGGCCAACGTTAATGATTAACTGTTTTTTGTCGTAGATATTTCTGGAGTCAAATAAGTAGCATGAAAAATACATTGACAACATTAAATTGTAAAAACAATAACAGCATTAGAAGAAATTTAAATTTAAATCGATGCATTGAAATAGATTTGTGAAACAGTAAATAGATTTTTTATAAACAATGATAGTGTAATACTTGCCACAATTATTAGGTGTTTGCTCAGTCGTATGAGTTAAAGTTAAGAATAACTTTCGAAATATATATTTTTTTAAATATAATAATTTTTTAAATGCTAAATTACCAAAATACCACACAAGAGAATGACCAAGTTGCTAGAGTCATAGGTGACTGTACCAACACCTCCTAGAAAAGAGTAGGCCTCTGCACGGGTTACCATAAATATCCTTTAGTAGTCCAAACGTAATGACATACGCCGTATTTTCAACCACTGCGCAGCTTAGTACCCCGAACGTAATGACATCTTTCTTATTTTTCATCAACTGCGCAGTTAACTTCGTCACATCGGACTACTAAATTGATCCGTGCTGAGGCCTTCCTTATTCTAGGAGGTGTTGACTGTACTCTGTTGCAAGTTGAGAAAAAACCATTATCCCTATGGAGAGAACCTGTTTACATCAAAGTGTACGCCAAATGGATTCCAAGCTCCCAACGCGTACTTACACAGTCAACCCAGCTTAAAGGAATACCATTGCTTCCAGCTAACACTATTCAATTAAGCGGGTGATTGCATTATTCAATTTTATATGTTTACTTTTCACGAAATTTTACTTTTTATTAGTATCTAATGCAAAGTATAGTGTTTTGTCTTATACTTGTAAATAAATGTCAATTTTATGATCAATTAACAATTATAATATTAGTTGTCTGTGTTAGTATTATAAAATATAAATGTCATTTAAAGTGATATAAAAGTAAATCCACGCTAATGAAAAAAATAATTCAGTCATTATAATATTATTTTATTCCTTTCGAAAAAAAATCTGTATTTAACGAATTTTTTTATACCCGTTTAATTCTTCAATTTATCCAAATCCGATTTCCCCTTTCTTTTTTTATTAAGATTTGCGAATAATTTCAATTTCCTTTCGAATCATTTCTATTTTTTCTTATTTTTTTATCTTTGAAACTTGAGAAATTCCAAATTAATTTGCTATTTCAGTTTGGGGTTTTTGAAATTTATTTCTTCCGAAACTTCGAATAATTATTTTGACACAATTTTGACAACTCAACTCGTTGAGAATTATCGTTCAGATTTAATGGAGACTCGAGAATCATACTTCCACTGTGGTTGCGTTCAAGATTGATGATACATGAACCAATTCAGGTAAACTCTCCTCTTATCTGGAATGTCAGGAAGTCACCCTGACTTCTCTAAACTGTTCAGTGCATACGTCTTAGAGCTCTATATAAACATTTTCATATGTCCTATAGTGTCCTGTGCATTTTTATAAAAGACAACAACCACCAACACTGTGTTAGTATGGTCTAGGAATACTTTCATGCTGATGATATTCGTAGAAAGAAATGGCCAGTCAGATCTCCTTATCTGAATCCCATCAAAGATGTCTGGAATGCTCGTGGCAAAACAATTGTAGCTTGCAGTACTTTCTTTTAAACTTGCCGTACTTTTCTAGCTTTTCTTTCAACTTGCAGTACTTTAAAGCTTTCCAACACTAAAAGCAAGTTCAATTGAGGAATGGAATTTAATGTCCTAAAACATTAAATTCATTTTTCAATAATTATCAATCTCACAAACAACATAAGAGTTCGTCTGTCTGGAGATGTGTTTGCTGACAAAGGGGTACATACCTCATATTAAATCTTCTTCAAGGTCCAATGTACTACATCATTTTTGGAACACCTTGCTATCATCACTAACTCATGATTTTGAGCTCGTGTCATTAACTTTTTGTTTTGATCGTTTTTGATATACTGTGATGTATTTTTTAAATAAAATTTCGCTTGGATTGGTTCACTTTTTCTTAAGTTATCCGCTAAAATATGCTTGTACTTGAATGATTGATGGAATTTTCTTGAATATAATTGGTTGTAATAGAAAATTGCATGTGTTGTTTTTTGTATTTTAAATAATTAAGTTTATTTGTGTCAGATTTTTTATTTAAGATTTCTCTATTGTTTAATTTTGATTCTAAAGCTCAAAGAAATTTTGCTACTTTCTTTTTATCTTTTATAGTGTATATTTCTTAGGCTCTATAGCGCAAAACTATTGTCTGTTTTTTTTTGTGTCAGTTAATAAATAAATTATCAAAACTTATCGAAAGTTAGAATTCTTTTTGACAGTTATAAAACTTTTGTTTTAGTTATAAACCTTTAAATTTTTCCTTTTGCGAAAGTAGCTGTAATAAAGAGCAGAAACCTTTTAGATCTTTTTATTAATTCAGTATTATCGGAAGCACTTTTTCGAACTCAGGAGAGTACAATACAATAAAAATGATAAATGGTCCAAAGAAAATACATTTCATGAGAATAGTTTTTCATCTACGAACATTAAACTCTGTTTTTTTTTTTAAAAAGTTCAACCCACTTTATTGGTACCTATACATTATTTTGTCAGTTAATTTAATTTATACACACTCTAAATAAAAAGTAGCATAATATTTATTTATTTTCTGTCAAGGCTATTATTTTCTTAATACTGATATTAAAAGAAAAACTTTACACCCAGATTTTTTTTATAAACAATCTCTTAAAATTAGTTTAAAAAATATACACAATCTATAAATTAAAGGGGAAATTTTTACGGATATTCCAATACATTAGCTTAATAAAAATATTTAATCCTTAATTACATTATTTTTAGCTTACCTTTCACACTACTGTACTAAGGCCTACTGTACCAAGGCACAGTAGGCCTTGGCCTTCTATTGTCTGTTGCGCCAATGAGTTTAATTTTATTTGTTTTAGTAGCTTTATATTTGATTTTCCAAAGTGTAAATAAATGTTTATTTCTAAAATACAACTTGACCTTTAATAGTTTAATATTACCAGAAAAATCATAGTCTCATCAAATTCATGTTTTGTCTTTTCGTAATTAAGAATTCAATACATTTGTAAGCTTTTTTTATTAGTCTCGTAATTAGTATGAAAGAAATTAAATACAAAATATTAACAGTACTTATGTAGGTAGTGCTGCTCAGCCGGATGCACGCGTAACAGTTCTTAAATGTAAAATAATTAAAGCTTATATAGTTTTGTATTTAGATTTCCTAAATCTTGGGCCCCTTGCCGTCAGGTTAAGCATGGGAGGTTTCGTGGTTTTCCTCTCCATGTAACGTAAATGCAGGTTAGTTCCACCAAAAAGTCTTCCACGAAGGCAAATTTCTCCCAATACTTGATTCAAGAGTTCCCTCGTCTTTTGGATTGGATTCAAAACTAGAAGGCTACGGAGTTGAACATCTGAAGTCGTAAACCCAAAAATTGGGTCGGCTGTATCATAATAAATAAAAATGGCTTAAAAAATGGCATAAAAATGGCTTATAAAATAAAATAATGCAACTGAAATAAAAGATGTTCTTTTTAATTTCAATTTTTTTTTCTAAATTTAATTAACAAAAACTCCCATGTGTTTTAGAGTTATACTAGATCTTAAATTATTTGAACTGCCTTCAAAATTATTTTTGTATGAACAAAAATAAGATTAACAACTAAAAATGAAAAAAATTAATAAAATTAATCTCAAAATAAAACGAGAATTTAATCACGCATATATATATTGTATAATTAGTATCACGTATATAAATAATTAATCTAGATTGCGTGTGTTGACGATTTTACTTCCTGCAATACTTTGTAATACGCTTCATAAGATATTGACATGTTTGCAAGGATAAAATATTTTTTCGTCTGATAATTTTGAGAAGATGATTAAAGACAAAAACTATTTTGGGAAGGGATCGATCATTATCGGTGAATTTTCGATCAGACGATAACTTCAAATGCTAACTGGCGATATTAATTACGCCTCCATTTCTAATGTCGTTTTCCTCTTCTTTCAATAATTGCTTAAAAAGTAAATGATGCTAAAAATACGCGAAATAAAATGTCTGCGAATAATGCTAAAGTAACGGTAAATCTAAACACAATGAAGATTCTAAGGAAGAAAAAAAAGAGAATGACTTTTTTTTCTCTTTTTCTTATCGTATGAGCGATAGCAGATGAAGTGGAAATAGTGAAATGAAACGAAGTGAAAGAAAAATTGCTGTTCTTTTGGATGAAAATAAATAAGTGCCGATGGCGATGAAAACAAAAAGTTCTTTTAGCAAAAAGATATGCATCAGAGCCTCGCGATATGTGAATTTTACAGTGCTCCAGGCGATTTATGTACACAAATAGAAAAAAAAGTATCGCTTTTTACAACTTGGAGGAAGAGTTTTTATTTAATCCTTCGTCCAGCATTGAGAACGTGAGAAAAATGGACACTAAATATAATATTTTCCACATATATTTGGTTTCTTTATAATTGCGGTGTAAGACATCGGTGTTCGAAAATTTCAGGGTCAAAAATAACCTTATGTACTGTACATAAAAAAAAAAAGAAAAATGAACCAATCTAAATAACTTTTGATTTAATGATCGGTTCTTCACATTCGTTAATCTTAAAGGTTCGAAGGGATGACCTCAAATATGCCAACTAGTTAGTGCAGACTATAATTTAAGTTGCGAAATTACCTAAAATGGCTCTTTCTCAGAATAAACCTAAACTTTTTCTGACGGATTCGCATTTTTGACTCCCAAAATATAGAGGTCTGCCGCAATCTGGGAAACATGGTCCCACAAATTTGGTCAAGAAAGTGGTCCAAAATTTGGACCCCTTAATGTTAATTTTACTATTTGTATATCTGGAGAATTGAAAAAAATATGCAAAAAATACCTTTTAGTAAATATTTATTATTATTCTATTTATTAATAGTCGAAAAACGCAAGACAAGAAAGATGGTACGCAATTTTTTACACCATTTCAAAGAATGCAATTTAAATGGCAAAATGCAAAATTTGAGTGAAATCGGACGAATAGTTCCTGAGAAATCGAATTTTTAAAATATGACTTTTTCATTTTATCATTAGATTAAAAGTTATTCAGGGTTGTCCATTTATTTTTTCGTGCGCTGTACCTCATTCAAAGTTAATTATAATGCACATTCATGAAAAATAAAAATATTTCAAAGTTAATATTTCTGTAATATTTATTCCTTGAATTTTAAATAACATTTTATAAAGTATCTAACACTGATTATTTTCTAAAAGCTGTTTTCACACCATTCTTTTCCTGAGTTTCTTTTTTAAAGATGCCTAAAAATTTATCATAAAGTTCATACGAATTATTTTTCCAATATAACTTACTTTAAATACTCTTTTTTTTTAACAATTAAAGCGTTATCATACTTTAGATTGATCACGAAAACTTTTTGTTTTAAAAAGTTTACACTTAGAAAAAAATATCGTTTCCGATTTAGTGTGGGGTAGATGGATCAGACACTTAATATCGATATGGTGGTAAAAATACCGGAACCCAGGGAGCTGGTACTTTTTACCGTAAGATCTATTTTAACCGGAGCATGTTATAAAACAGGGCTGTCCAACTGCAAACATCCCACGGGCCAGAATTCCGGTCACTGATCACCTGGCGGGCCGCAGTTTGAAAAAGTTGAACAATAACCTCTTACTTCTTATACAATAACAATTAATAGTTGAATTATTAATTATAAAACAATGGAACAGAAGGATTATAAAACAATTTGCTTACATTTTAATCGGAAAACTGAGGTCGATAAGCCTGAATAAGAAATTGGCGGGCGGCACAATATGTGCTGGCGTGCCACATGCGGCCCACGGGCCGCCAGTTGGACAGCCCTGTTATAAAACATAAAATCTGATATACCGTAATTTTTACAGTAATAATTACCGTAAAATCTTTGAATCCCTCTTATTAAATAAATATTATTGTAAAACTTACGGTATAATATTTTACTGTAGAATAGAATGGTGCACAAAACTCGTAGGATGTACTTTTATACCGTAATTTGATCCGGAATTTTTTACAGTGCAGGGCCTCTACAAGTAGAGTTGTATCGGTAGTATTTCTAATGGGTATAAGGGAGTTTTAAGTTGTTACAGGTATAAGTTTGGATGTGCTAGATCAGTGTTCCCCAACCTTTTTATCACGGCGGACCTGTCAACGTTTGATAATTTTACCGCGGCACGCTGGGGGGGGGACGTTGATTGTTCATACGTTAGATTATTTTGATTTATTAATTTAAATTTAATTGTATTCAAACATGCCTTCAAAATAAAATACAATTGCACCAAAAAATAAATATGAAGTGATTTAACATTTTAACTTACTAATATTTTAACTTACTTAAATCAATTAGACACGATCGAGAGAGAAGACGAAGTTCTTCGCTAGTTCCAATGTAAATTTCGTGCGCTTCATTTATGATATTTACAGTTATGATGATTGATTTTTTTTTTATTAAAACTAATTGAAAGAGAAATTAGTTGCAGTGGCTTTCTCTCTCTCTCTCTTTTTTTTTATTTTCTTTTTATTTTTTTACTTTTTAAAACATTAAAAAATTTATGTCACTACCTTCGGGGGCCCCTTTTTTTAAATAAATAAAATTTTAATGGAACTATTTTTAATTTGGGGTATAAACTTGGGAATTTAAATTCAGTTTCAATGAAATGGGCGGCCCGGAACCATTTTTCAACTGATTACCTAGGATAGGACGGCCCGGTACCGGTCCGCGGACCGGGGGTCTGGGAACACTGCATTAGATGATGCATTACTCTAAAGTTTTGTATGTAATATTGAACGTAAAGTTTTGGAAACAAAAATGAAAAGATTATTTTGTTTAAAACTCATATGGAACTCTAAAGAGAACAAATTTCGAATCATGTGTTGTGCCAACACATAAAAATTATTATTATTTTTTTGATCTAGTTGATATTTCATGGAAAAATGATAAATTTTTAATCAAAATTAAATTGCAGATTTTATTTAAGCGATGCCATATAAAATTATTTATCATTCTAAACGATTTAATAATACTTATTATTATTAATAATTTTTCGTACCTACGAGCTGCAACTTTTCCTACCTTGCAAAAACGGATAGCACAAAAGAGCTTTCTGGAATTCCGTTTTTTTTTTCAATTGAACTGTAAATAATCTCTTCTAGCTAACCTTGATGTTTTTTATTGTTTTATTTTAAACATTACAGGCAGAAAAAATATCTAAATTTATTTTATTTATTAGTTACTTTTTTTTTTTACTTATTATAGTTTTCGTATTTGAACTGCGATCTTTACCAGCTTTACTTTGATGTTTTTTATTGTTTTATTTCAAACATTAAAAGCAAAGAAAAAAATCTAAATTTATTTTATTTATTGGTTATTTTACTTTTATTTATTACAGTTTTATTATTTGAACTGTGCATAGTCTCTTCTAGCTTTACCTTGGAGTTTTTTATTGTTTTATTTTAAACATTATAGGCAAAGAAAAAATATATAAATTAATTTTATTAATTAGTTATTTTATATTTTATTTATTACAGTTTCATTATTTGAGCTGTGCATAATCTCTTCTAGCTATACCTGGATGTTTTTTTTATGGTTCTAATTAAAAATTACAGGCAAAGAAAAGACCCGAATAATTTCAATTCAGCTTCAAATGTAAAGGTGTTTTTTTTTGTTATTTTTTTGTTACCGTGTTGGTAGCATGAACTAAATTATAGTACGAAATTATAGTATAGTAATTATCGAAAGATATAATTAAAAAACACATTCTTCAAAAAATAAACTAAAGTAATATATTTGCTTTTAAAATTTATAGGTGCAATGCAAAGATTAACAACATTAGGTTAAAACGAACATTTTTTTAAATTTGATATTAAGAAACTTAATTTTTGAGTAGCAGCTGCAGTACATGGTACCTTATGTAAATAAAAAATATCGCACAAAGTATTGGAAATTTATAAGAATATTTTAAATTCATGAATGTATGTATTTTTGCGGGGATTTGTCTTTAGTTTTAGTTGCAGATAAGATTTAGGAAAAATGTTTCATAAAATGATTTTTTTTAGTAGATAGAACAAGCAAAAAAAAAAAAAACTTGATAATGGTCAATGTAATTACAAATGCAAAGATTATTTTGCTATCGCTGCAATTATTGACGATTGTTAGCATTGAATATAAATCAGTATCAGCATTGAATATAATCAAATATGGTATGATGTTGCAGTCAGTATATTCGAACTCCTACCACGCTTTTGTTTGAGAAAACAGTGTCGACAAAAAACATAATGTGAAAAGTTATATTGACAAAGTACACTTACAAAAATTATGGTAATAACTACCAAGATATGGTAAAATTTATAGTGTTTCTAACTCTGTGGGAACACCAAAGAGCTCGGTAATTTTTACCGAAGCTCTTTTACACTGATTATGGTAAAAGTAGCAATTAAATATGGTTTGATAATATGGGATAAAGTTTAGTAAATGTGGTAAAATTTCGGTATCATGATACCTAAGCGCTCCTCTGGAGCAGTTGGTAAACGCTTCGCTCACACCGCTGGTTTGAAATCTGGGGGTAGTGAGTTCGATCCCGTTGACTGACAAAGCAAATGGTGTGTATACACAGCAAGGTGCAAATCTGTCATGGTTGAAAGTCCTTTCGTTGGTTGTTAGGATAGAGGGGAATCAGCTCAGGCGCTGTCCACGTCGTTTAACACCACGTTGAAATTGCGTGGCCTTACTATCATGATCGTTAAAAGGTAGAGATCTAAAAATCCGACTAGGTGCTTGGCCATAGTTGGGTGATGATGATACCTTAGAGCGTGGTATAAAATCCATTTATTCGGTTAAATTCACTTTTAAGTTTTGTATTTTTTACGAAATGAGTGATAATAAGAACCAAAATTTTGAAAACTAGAATTTTTGATAGACCGTTACTATATGAACAAAAAGATTATCGAATGAATGGTTTAAATATCGTATATTTTGGTTTTATTATCAGAATTATGTGCCTTTTTTGCAGTATAGTAATTTTTCTAGAATTTTTTTTCTCCGTGTAGTTGCGCACTGTTAAAATAAAAAGGAATGCGGTCCACCGAGTGAGTATTTATTGAATAAAAGAACCATCAAAGTATTTATACAGTAACAATATGATTAAGGAAATGGTAGATAAAATTATAATTCTACATTTAAAGAAATCCTTTTGCTTATTAATGGTGGGAAAATCGCTTGTTTGAAAAATATATTTTTCTGCTAAACATTCTCTCCTTATAAATACTTTTAATGCTTACAACACAACTTTTTTTAAATAAAAAGTACTTTATGTGCTGTTCTGAAACGTTTTTAACCCTAAAATATACTTTTTAAAAACAATTTTGCAATAGAATCGTTCACTTACTATTCGAATAGATTTCCTTCAAAATTTAATACAAATTACTTTATTCGCAGTTCTCAAATGTTTTTAGCCCTAAAAATACACTTTTAAAAAAATTGTAGCAATAGAATAGTTTCCTAACTATTCGATTAGATTTCCTTTAAAATTTAATACAAATTACTTTATTTGCTGTTCCGAAATGTTTTCAGCCCTAAAAATATACTTTTTAAATAAAATTGTAGCAATAGAATAGTTTCCTAAATATTCGATAAAATTTCCTTTAAAATTTAATAAAAATTAATTTATTTGCAGTTCTGGAATGTTTTTAGCCCTAAAAATATACTTCCTGAAAAACTTGTAGCAATAGAATAATTTCCTAACTATTCGATTAGATTTCCTTTCAAATTTAATGCAAATTACTTTATTTTCTGTTCCGAAACGTTTTTTGCCCTAAAAAATATACTTTTTTTACAAAATTGTAGAAGCAGAATCGTTTTCTAATTATTCGATTAGGCTAACTATTCTATTAGATTTCCTTTAAAGTTTAATAAAAATTACTTTATTTGCAGTTCTGAAATGTTTTTAGCCCTAAAAATATACTTCCTAAAAAACTTGTAGCAATAGAATAGTTTCCTAACTATTCTATTAGATTTCCTTTAAAATTTAATAAAAGTTACTTTATTTGCAGTTCTGGAATGTTTTTAGCCCTAAAAATATACTTCCTAAAAAACTTGTAGCAATAGAATAGTTTCCTAACTATTCGATTAGATTTCCTTTAAAATTTAATAAAAATTACTTTATTTGCAGTTCTGGAATGTTTTTAGCCCTAAAAATATACTTCCTGAAAAACTTGTAGCAATAGAATAGTTTCCTAACTATTCCATTAGATTTCCTTTCAAATTTAATGCAAATTACTTTATTTGCTGTTCCGAAACGTTTTTTGCCCTAAAAAATATACTTTTTTTACAAAATTGTAGAAGCAGAATCGTTTTCTAATTATTCGATTAGGCTAACTATTCTATTAGATTTCCTTTAAAATTTAATAAAAATTACTTTATTTGCAGTTCTGAAATGTTTTTAGACCTAAAAATATACTTCCTAACAAAATTGTAGCAATAGAATTCGTTTCCTAACTATTCGATGAAGCCACAAACAAGTTTGTAAAAAAACAAAAGCAATGCTATGATTGTTTGATACGAGAGTATAAATAAAACAGCGCTTATATATAACCTTGTTTGTTTTGATTCGCATCAATATCAATATCTTTTTTTTTCTTCCTATCATACTTTTTTAAATATCAACATGACGACTGCGTGAAATGATAAGTATTTTCGGAAATGGTTATACGTGAATTAACCTATTATCAAATGAATCAAACCGATACTGATCAAAACACCGATGACAAATCGCTCATATGACAAGCATGACAGCAAAATAACCTTGGGTTACATTATGATGTCACTAAACTTGGTATATGACCTACACCAACGATGACAAGTTAAAATATTGTTAATATTTGTTTGTTTATAAAGTGTTTTTTTTTTTGCAAAATATTAATTTTTAATTAAGCTATATTTTTATTTCACCAGAATCTCAAATCGAGTTTTAAAATTTTAATCTTGTTTTTTTTAAATCTTAAGAGCCGAATACAGTTTAGGATGTCAATTTTAGTCATTATCAGGAATTTAGAGATTACATTAGAGACGTAAATTGGATACGGCACAGAGAATAAAAGAACTTCAATTGATTGAAGAATGCATGTATTTACGAATTGAAGAGCTTAGTGCAAGAAGATCTCAAACGTCATTCTACTTATAATATCAATACGAACTTAAATTTGTCTTTTTTTTCTTCTTTTTTAAAAAAAAACATGTTATGGTCAACGACAAATGCAAAACTATTTTTTTTAAATGTATAATCATTAAATAACACAGTTCTTTCTTGAAAATGATTTTTTTTAACAGCTTCTCAATTTTCTAAACTTGTTTCTAAATTCACTAAGAAGACGATATATAACCGTTTTCGGCTAAGTCTGTTTGCTCTAGATAAGTAAATTTAAAATTTTAAGTGAGTTCAAGTAAGTCTACACTGTTCGAAATGGTTAAATAACAATTTATTTAATTGTTATTTTACCTTATTCAAACAAAAAAGTCAAATAACCGTAAATAAGATGGTATTCAAACTGTTATCTAAGAAAAAAACTATGTATTAATTGCTTCCGCCTAATATGATTAGACAAGGGCCGGGATAGCCTGGTCGGTAGGGCCCATGTCCGAGAGCTCGTAGGCTCGAACACCGCCGGCCGAAGACTGCCCGTGTAGTTGGCGACTGATGCACGTTAAAATTCTGTCGAGTCGCAAAGTCCTCCATGTTCCCATAACAAATCTATACATCTGGGGGTACTGGATTGGAGATCAATCGTTCTCTGATTCAGGTCAAAATTAAGATCTGTGGATGAATGAATGGATGTATGAATGGGTCCGCCTTATAAACAGGTGAGATGTATGATGTGGCAGAAGTCGAATTCTTGGCCATAGATGGCGCCACTGAAAAACATGAATCGCACACTTTGCCTTAAATTTGCTCGGTTTCACCAAGCAGGCTTGCCTTTGTGGCAAGTGACATTAGAACCAATCAACCAGCGATTAGACATTTAGAATTTTATCGCACCTACAAAACTCACCTAATGAAGCCACTTGATTCCTTCTCAGATGGGTACATGTTATAGCCGAGAGGTCTGGCCTGTCAGGCTCACGGTTGTCAGAGCGGGAGTGCAAGACCTAGCGCAAGATTTCCTTCTTTCCCTTCAACACATGAAGAGTTTCCTGTGCAGTGGCGTACGCAGAATTTTTTCAAGGGGGGTGTTCATAATTTTCTGAAGCTACTAAAAGAAATTCGAGTATGTAATAAAGCACTATTATTTCCCTAATTTAGACACCTAGACACTTTTGTCTTTTTATTTAGACAGCATTGTTTATTGTTTAGTTAAATTTTGATTTGATTTTTTAAGTTTAAGAACATAATGTAATATCTTCTCGCATGTAATATCCTCTGAAAAAAGTCCAATGTCATATGGGTGGGAAGTAACACTTTGAGGGCCACTTTCACATTCATCAGATTTCGTTATGCTAGAAACGTTTTCTTCAACGGAAGTATCACATTTCTGTACAACAGAAAAACTTACATTGTACTCCGTTCCCCCTTTTATATAATTTTTCACCACATCTCCAAAATTCTCGAATTGTCTCAAAGACGACAGAACGTCTAAGATTCCAGAATCATCGCGTCAAGACCTCGCGAATGACAGTCAGTCTCGAAAACTATCGCGACTGGCAGAACAGAAAGGAACCAGTCCATAACAGTGGTTTCAAAAGTACAACCCTATTATGGTGATTGTTTTTTTCAGTATTCTGAGAAATACCGTGAGATAAAAAGGTAGGCATAAGGCAAATAAAAATATATAGTCTTAAAAAATAATACCCGCATAATTTCTACTAAAATGTTTATTTTTGCCATTTTGTCTGATCTCAAGGGGGGTGTTCAAACCCCTAAACCCCTCCCTTGCGTACGCCACTGTTCCCGTGTATTGCACTTCTCAACTTTTGACCCTGTACTGTTAGAATACGATACTCTCATTCACGCATAGATGGCAGCACCATAAAGCTGCTAAGACATCTCCTATGTTCAGTTAATTTTCTTTTTCACGATTTTGAAACCATGATAGTTGTAAATAGTTTAAAAACCATATAGTTTTGAATTCATTTTTTCTTTTCACCATACTAGTTATAAAAGGTTTCAAAACCTGGCATTTAAAAAATGTTCTTTATTTATCGTAAACTTTACAGTTAATTGACAGACTGCTGCTGGTTGTTTTACCATAATTTTAGAATGAAAGTTCTAACAGTGTACAATAAACCAAGAAGTTTCAAATACTGAATTTTTGCTTCCTTCAAAATATGAAAATGCAAACAAATTATGGTAGGATTACTCCAGCCACGCAGTGGGGAAGTAATTCTGCCATAATTTGTTTGCACTTCGATATCTTAAAGAAATTTTTACCGCATTTTATATTTCTTGATTTACTCTTGTTTCATTCAGGGCTCATCTTTCTTTAAACTTAAAATTTTCAAATAGAAATGGAGGTGAAACACAATTTGCCATAAAAAACTTTCTCCAGTGGTATAGTGTCCTCCTAAAATATCACTTAAGACATTTTAAGTGCTGTTCCATAACTTGGGGTTTTAGGAATAAACACTCTTATATATAACAAGCACAATTTGTTAATAGTTTACATACAGAAGTTTCCATCCAACTTACAATAAGGGGTTTATTTCCAACTTACACGAGGCCGGGTGCCGCAATTAAAAACACCAGTCAAATGGAGGGATGCAACTTCATCAAAATTTTATATAGGACTCTTTTATGTTTGAAGAAACATTAAATATTACATTCAGATTTTTATCAAGTTGTGCAAAACAAAAGTATTGAATAACAAATTAAAGTAAGAAGTAGATTTTTAAAAATATTTAATTGCATATTAAAAAATTCTGTCTACAATAACTTTAAAGTGCACCTATGTATTAAACAATTGATGTGCAACAGATATCAAATTGCTGAGATATAAAACTTTAAAAAGGTTGGTATTAAAACTTGCATAGTAGCGCACAAAATGTTCGATGAGAGAATTGAGGTTTGTCTGCTGCAACCACTAGAGAATGGATATGCACCTCAAGTTCTGTTGTTGAGAGTCTCAAGAGATGGAGTTGAGAAGAGTCAGTAAGACGGTTTCTATTGTTTTTCTTTATAAATTTCATTGATGAAAATACACTTTCGCACAAGTATGTGCTTCCAAACATTGAGGTGAATTTTTGGCCGAATTCTCGCAGATTTGGGAATCTCTCTTTATCAAACAATTTGAAGAAATCAGTTCCTGTTTCAAGTTCCTCGTTAGCAAAAATACATCTGCTTGAAGTTCGCACAGTTCCAGTGGAAGATAAGTTGGTTGATCCTCAATTTTAACTCGAAGATAGATTATAGATTTTTTACGAAAATTGTCCGCAGAAAATGACTACTAATATATTTTAATTCGCGGGCCACAAAAAAGGCTTCCCGGCCCGGATGCGGCCCGCCAGTTGGTAACCCCTGGTTTACGACATTTAAAATTTAGAATATAAAAGATGCGTCTTAACTCAACACTAGCAGGTGAGAAATCTTACTGAAACTTAGAGGGAAAGTTCAGATTCGATTTGCGCATGCGTGATATGATAGTTCGTTCACATAGCCTCGAACGGCTAAATACACAGCATTTTATAACTAAGCATTTATAGAAAGAAAAAAAAACTGGAACATTCTAACGTAGAGTAAATGATAACAGTTCTCATTGGTTTAGAATAAGCTACAAAATTAAACGCTAATTAAGTATTTTCTACAGCTATAACGAACTTGGAAGGGAGGTAAAACACATCAGAAAGATTGGGAATTGCACAGCAAACCATGTCCGATCATGTCATCGTACGCCGATAGGGGAGTACGATGACATTATCCGCGTGTGCATTTGAATAGGTATTTTTATTTATATATATAATTTTATGTTAAATTTAAATTTTCTAGCAATTATTGTCAAAATTGCTGGTCGGTAGGGCGCTGGGACCATGTCCAAGAGTTCGCGGGTTCGATCCCTGACGGCCGAAGATAAGTGTAGTAAATGGTGACTGACTTTGCGACTGGCGTTAAATTTGTCGAGTCCCAAAGTCCTCCATGTTCCCATAACAACTTAATACCTCTTGGGGTACTGATCCAGGAGTTTCCTTGTCTTCTGGATTGGGTTCAAAATTACAAGGCTACAGAGTTGAACACTAGTAGTCGTAAACCCAAAAATTGGCTCGGCTGTTCAACGGCGGATATAAAATGAAATAAAATAAAATAAAGTCGTAACGTAGCTGTTTTATCGTAATTTAGTGATTTGGTGACAAACTTGAGGCATCCCCTCTGCAGAGGGGATAGAAAATTAATGGCCTGTCTTCGAATAATCCTTAGGAATGTTTACTAGATCCACTTCAATATTATATTATATTATAACCGTCGTTGAACAGCCGACCCAATTTTATGGGTTTACGACTACTAATTGTTTAACTCTGTAACCTTGTAAATTTGAACCCAATCCAGAAGACAAGGAAACTCCTGGATCGAGTATTGGGAGAAATTTTGCCACGTCAATAGACCATTTTAAGCTCTTGTGCGAAGTAAATAAAGAACTACTACAACCAACTTCGCGAAAATGTTATTTTGTAAAATAATCCAACGCCCTTAAACGACTCGCTCTCTCTTTTTTTTAAAAGCTTTTCCTTTCTGCTACAGTTAGTCACAATTATAATGCAAACTTTTATTTCTTTTACAATTTGCTGAGCTAGAAAAGGCAAGAATCATGTTTATTATTGTTTATTTATTTAAGAAGATGCCAAATGCGGGTCGTTAAAGACAGTTGGATAGAAAAATATCTGGCAGGCTAGCATAACAAGTAATAGAACAACAAGTCTTTACAAATATTGAGTTTAAAATAAATGAGTTTACACAGTGACAATTCAGTGCTTTTAACCACTGAGCCATCACTGGACATTCTAAATGTTAACTATCATGATTTTTAAGTTTAGTTAAGAGGTAATGATAGCATTAATAAATGGAATAAAAACATTAGATAGTTATTCATGTCGTAAAAACATGAAAAAAGTAAATAAATTTGTTGCATGTTTTGATTTCATATGTTCCTCTTATTTGCTTCTTTTATGTCTAGTTAGCGATTGAGTGGCTTATTTTTTTAGTATTGAAGCAAACTAGTCAGTATTAAAATGGCCTCATTTAAAGGCGTTTAAAAGGTTATCATAATTATTATTTTTTAAAAAAAAAAGTAGTTATGACTGTATTAAGAGAAAAAATCGGTTGTTAATTTTGTTTTGTTAAAAAACTGTTTTTTAAAGATGAGATATATATTTTTAAATACGTTATCATTTGTGTGAAAGCCCGAACATTAGAAAAAAAGACGATTGCTCATTAAAATAAAATAAATATTTAATAAATGTTTATTTAACAACTGAAATTGAATAAAAGAGTAAATTAAGAAAACATTTTCAGTTTTATTTAATTTCAGATGTTTATTAATATCTCTTCAACTTTTGCTTATTTAACTTATTAACTCAACAAATTTTATTTACTTCATTATCGTTTTTAAGTAGGTAGAACACCGTTGTCCCGTTTTATATATTCCTTATCTGACGCTCTAATTACGAATAAAAATATATTTTGGTATTTTTTAATTATTAAAAAACAGTCTAATAGTTTCTTAAAAAATCTGTTTGATACTCGAAATTTTATTTGTTTTAAAATATAAAATCAAAAAGAAATAGCTTGAAAAAAATTTTTTTTCATTCATGTCCGAAAATTTATCAATAAATAATTTTGCAAATTAAAAAAATTTCAGCAATGAATTACTGTCATTACTCTTTTAAATTTAAATATCTACAAATTTGAAAAAAAAAATGGTTTGGAAGTGAACCATGTTTGGAAAATTTTATTTGTTCTAAAATATAAAATCAAGAAGAAATAGCTTGAAAGAAAATTTTTTTTCATTCATGCTCAAAAATTTATCAATAACTAATATTGTAAATTAAAGAAATTTCAATAATGAATTACTGTCATTACTCTTTTAAATTTAAATATCTACAAATTTGAAGAAAAAAAATGGTTTGGAAGTGAACCATGTTTGGAAAATGTTATTTGTTCTAAAATATAAAATCAAAAAGAAATAGCTTGAAAAAAATTTTTTTTCCATTCATATTCAAAAATTTATCAATCATTAATATTGTGAATTAAAGAAATTTCAATAATGAATTACTGTTATTACTCTTTTAGATTTAAATAACTACAAATTTGAAAAAAAAAATTGGTTTGGAAGTGAACCATGTTTGGAAAATTTTATTCGTTCTAAAATATAAAATCGAAAAGAAATAGCTTGAAAAAAAACTTTTTTTTTCATTCATATTCAAAAATTTATCAATAATTAATTTTGTAAATTAAAGAAATTTCAATAATGAATTACTGTTACTACTCTTTGAGATTTAAATAACTACAAATTTGAAAGAAAAAAAATGGTTTGGAAAATTTTACTTCTTAAGCAAAAAGAGACAAAGGTACGCTGTATTTTACAACCAAAAATTATTAAAATGCTAAACATAATATTTTCTCTTATTTTGACCTACATTAATACAAAATAATGAAGAAAAAAATATGAAAAATATGTTTAATGAAAATTCTTCGTCAAAGGGTTAAATGTTTCACATATTCCCCATCCATGATATTACATTGCTTTAAAAGAGTTGCATCTTCTGGAAAGAAAAAGCATGGATAATTATTGTATTACGTTAAAAGCCACATCAATTCATTCACAGAAGATAAAAATTTCCTGTTACGGGTATAAATGATACCGAACAATCCCCAAACATTTTACGAATCGTTTAAGATTCATTTAATTTCATTTTAATCACATTCCGCAATGACGGGAAGTTAACCGAAAATAAGCAATTTTTATCCGGCATCCGAAACAGTTAATCACCTTGACAAACATCATAAAGATTCGATAGCGGTATGATTCTACTATTCATCTCGTAAGAGGTCGCCCCCGTCGCCTTGGTGCAGTGGTCACGTGCGGCGGCGCATCGCGAGAAGGATTGATCCGCATGCCGTTCCAACTCTCATTCGAATGGCCGTGTTCGACGAGGAAGATACAACCGCGGGGCGGACGAGGCCCAGGCCCTTCCGCCCCTTCCGGAGTCACGAGGAGTATCTCTACGCGATGAAAGAAGATTTGGCGGAATGGCTACAAGCCCTTTACGACTTACCGGTCACTGCGGACGATTTTATGGAACAATTAGAAACTGGAGTGGTGCTATGCCGGCACGCCAACCGTGTGATAGCCGTTGCGAAACGTCGTGGCCGGATTCTGGACGAAAAGTGCCGGGAAGTGGTGTTCCGGAGTGAGGTGCAACCGGGCACTTTTCACGCCAGAGACAACGTGCATAATTTTATTGCCTGGTGCAGGGGCGCACTCAAGATCAAAGAGTGCCTCCTCTTCGAAACTGACGATTTAGTGATGAGAAAAAACGAAAAGAACGTTGTTTTGTGTATTTTAGAAGTGGCCCGCCGGGGCACCAAATACGGGATGCCCGCCCCCCTTCTTGTTCAGATGGAGCGAGAAATTGATGCTGAAATCGCAGCCCACCGTGATGATACCAATGGAGAGTCCCGAACCCCACCGTCGTCCCTGTCCCTTCGGGGAGATTCGGACGAAGGTGGACACGAAGCGGACGATGATTCTGAATCGGAGCCCTTAGCGACGCCCCGGCAACCTCAGCTGCCCCAGCAACAAATTGTCACCAACGATCTCAGATCACTACACGAACGGGTAAGTTTTCTTTTCTCTTACTTCACTAAAAGCATCTTTTAAAAGGAAGCCCTGGCAATTTTCCCACCCTCCTCTCTTAGTCGCCCCTGAAAGGTAGTCTTTCCGGCGCATGCTCTATCTCGGCAGCGTAAGGACATTTACACTGATCATTCGCTTAAAGTTTGCTCAAAAAATATTTATTTTCACGCGATTATATTATTTTATATGTTTATGAATGTAGTTTCTTTTAACTATTAGTTTGTGAAAAATGTTTCTCATCAGAAACACCTATTAGATACGACTATCAAAATATTACCTGGGTAGCGTACATTTTCAAGGGCAGGGTCAAACAGTGACCTAGAATTGAAAGGGTTGTTCAGGAAAATCTCCAATATCGTATTAATAAAAATTGTGTTTTAATATTTCTACAATATAATGGAAGTAAATTTTCTTTTAATTTTCATTAAGTGTTCAACAAGCTGACGATTACTTATATTTCTCAAGTTTATACAAATTTAAAAAAAGCATATAGTTTCTAGAGGATTTTTTATTTAAATTTTTTTTAAAAAAATGTAGGTAATTTTAATTAATTAAAAAAATTTAATTCTTATTATTTAAAAATATTAAATAATTTTTTATTTAAAAAAAATATAGATATAACAAAGAGAAAATATTAAAAAAAAAATTAAGCCGCCATCTAGGTGTTTTACGCGTCTGCTTAATTTAAAATATGACACTACTTAAGTTAGTTTCTCATTTCGCTTTGTTATTTTTGTTAAGCCTGCACCTGTAATATTAATACTATTTGCTTCTTTATGAGTAATGAATTACATAGGTAAATTTTATGTTCTTATGTGAGAATAGAACTTAAATTAAATTACAATTCGAAATAAAAAAAAAACAATCTTTGATATTCTATATTTATATATTGAAAAAAAAATTAAGAATTGATGAAAAACGATTCCGAAAATGTGATTTTATAAAATCATTTGCTTTAAAATAAAAGATACTTTTTTCTAGCCTATAAAATACATGCCTTTAATTTTATAAGATAGGTTGGTTTTT
This sequence comes from Parasteatoda tepidariorum, assembly GCF_982258835.1. Taxonomy (NCBI): domain Eukaryota; kingdom Metazoa; phylum Arthropoda; class Arachnida; order Araneae; family Theridiidae; genus Parasteatoda; species Parasteatoda tepidariorum. The sequence continues at coordinate 22,307,541 of NC_141760.1, read as the reverse complement.
TACTTCCCCTTTTGCCTAATACGAAACTAAAAATTTAAAACTGGCACTAAAAAGATGATCCAATTTTTTTTAAAAAAAATTATGTGAATTTTAATTGTTTACTCAAATAATATTTTAATTCATTAAGTTAAGAGGGAAAACTTTAGTTTCTAAATAGTAAAGTATACTATTATTTGCAAAATGTAAACAAGTCGAAATATTTCGTTTTTGTTACTTTTTCTTGTTAAGGCAATTTGCAAATTATTTTAATTCATTCACAAGTGATAATAAATCAATATTATATTTATGCTTTATTGAACAGTTTATATCGAATGTAATTGACTATAATGTCTAGAAGATATTGTGAAATTAATGCATTCTTTTATGATATTTAGTCATTCTAATATATTTTATAAATAGCTTGTACCTCCTCTATGTCTTATTCTTTTTTTTAAGCTATATCTTATTTAGTTATAAATAATTAATTTTAAATAGGAAGCGATTACGAAAATGCATTTTTATAAAATCGTTTGCGACAAATTTAAAAAGACAATATTTCGTTCTAGACTTACGAAGGCTGATTTTACTCTCTCCTTTTCTTTACCAATAAGAAACGTATATTGAAAACTGATAATAAAAAAAAAAACGATTTCAGAAAAGCCAGTAAAATCGTTTGTTATAAAAATCTCTTTATGCTTCTCAGTTTCAATTCAATAAATTAAGATATAGAATTATTTTAGATTCTAAATAATTTTATTTCTGTGGTTTACAAATTATAAACGCTTCAGAATCTTAAAGGTTGTTTTAATAATAGAACTTTCATTTCGATTTCATGAAAAAAAATTTTTTTTTTCTTAAACTTGCAACTTCTAAACGTTTTAAAAGATTTTTAGACTCATTTTAAATTTTAAACTGTTCTTCCTATGACAAAACTGTGCTTCCTATGAGTATTTTATGCATTTAACTTCATGATAATGAATTTTATAGTAATTTATTAAATTGTAGTTAATAAAATTAATTTTTACTCTAATAATACCTATTATCAACACTGTATTTCATTAAGTTTTCCAGATATTTCTATAAATAGGAGATGACTAATTTTATGAATGAAATTACCATGTAATTCCAGTCCATTGGAAACAACTGCTATTTTTACATATAGTTACCCTTTCATACCTTTTGAAACCGAAATCGATTCGGTGACTATTAATGCGTCATATTAAAACCCCTGTCCTGCAGACGCATTAATGATTCTTTGTCTACCGGACTCGTAGGCGTAGCAGTAGACAGTCTGTCTGCCGGATTTAGATCATGCGTTAGTTAGGCGTCACATCTGGCTCTTCTAACCATATCACAGAAAACATGTGGCATTTAATTAACTTCACATTTTACTTTTTTTCTTTAAATATACTATACGAGTTTTACATTTTACACATATTTTATGTGTAAAAAAATAAGTGCTTTTTTGTTTAGTACTTAAAAAGTACTTTATTTTCAAGAATAGTAGGTTTTAGGGGATACTTTTTTTTAAATTTTTGTCTTGTTCGAAATAAAAAAAATGAAATCATGAACGTATTAATAAGTGTGATACTTGTGCGTCGTTAAAATTAAACTAAAGAACGGTAGACGAACTGTAAAAGTAACGTAAAAAGTTCTAATATAAAAAATTGAAAACAACATAAAAAGTTCAAATAATTAATTAAAAGAATTGTCTGAAATGATGCATGAAAGTCAACCGTGACCTGATGTTTCGAAATCTGATTTTCGTTAATTATTATTTATTAACTGTTATTTTTATTCATTAATCTTGGGATCTAATGTAGGAATTTCTAATCTGTTCTTTTTTAAATTAAATTAAAAATTAATTTAATTAAAATTAATTAAAAATAATCTAATATAATAAAATTAATTAAATTTAGAAAATTTAAGGCTTAAGTAATCCCAATATTCATCTATGACGATTTTGTGTACCATTTTGGAAAAATATGTGTTACCTATAGATCAAGAAATTTATTTTTTACTTTCTTTTTAAAGAGAAAGCCAGTTGAAAGTTATTTCTTAATCAGAAAGATTTAATGTGAATTTATTCATTTTTATTGTTTTTTCATTGCTTCATAAGTCTTAAAAATACGTTTTATGTTAGGCAGTTGAATTCGCAAGTCTGCAGAGGCTACGTTTTTATAGTTTAAGTCAAGTCTAGTAGTTTTTAAGTTGAAATTGAATAAAATAAGGTGAATAATAATTTTCAAAGAAAAGTTATAAATTGTGATTTATTTCAAATATATTGCTTTTTTACATGAGTAATTTCATAAAAATATTCTTAATATTAAATAAATAATGTATTATTGGTTGGATACAAACCTATTCCAGGTTTTAGAAAATCGTAGTTGGTTAAAAAAATAATCTAACTTACGGAACCCTTGTGACCTTTTCGCGAAACACCATTTGGGATCTGCTGCTTTATTGAGACCATACTTTCTAGAGCTTAAAAGTGGTTATTTAAGTGTCAAGGAACGTACAATTTACCAGATAATGACTAATACATTTAACTTATCGATTTTTCTCAATTAGGTTTTTTATAATGAATAAGGATTTTGATGTGTTTATTATTAAAACGGATCATACCTTTTTAGTAACACAACAAGTTTAATAAAACAAAGATGAATACATAAGTACAAAAGTAAACATCATTAACACAACATTTCCATGCGAGCACAAACCTTCTCTACCCATCTGAAAAAGTAAGAAAAACAGTTCTTGTTCGTTTTTCCCTCTCGAGGGAAGTTTAATCGTTCTCCCTGTCATAAGTTTTATTTTTCCCTTTTTACAGCTCCGAATCTCACTTTGAATGCTAGTCAAATTTATAATTTGCAGTGTTTGGTTAGAATGTAAAAGATTTTGACGTATAGTTGCCACCATTTTTTGTGTTGAGGTAAATTAAATTTTTTCTCAATGCATGGTGTCAAATTTTTTTTAAATTCATTGTTAAAGTTTTTAGTTATTTATTCATTTTTTTGTTTGTTTGCTGGTAACACATATTTTTTATTCGCATTAGAATCAATTTAAAGACTTCATTGCTAAAACGTTTCTTTTAAAAAACAAGCACATTTTTATTTATATATTTCGCATGAATTCTTTTAAAAAAACTGTTATTTTGTCTATTTCGTATAATTTCGTATAACTGCAGTTCTGTACTCAAAAATGTATTTTGCTTACCTCACCACCAAAAATGGTGACAACTATACAAGAAAACTTTTTACAGTGTACGTGTTGGGTTAGCAACTATACAAGAAAACTTTTTATAGTGTACGTAATAAGTTGGTTACCAAGTCCCCGCCAATTTTTCTTTAAAGTTTAGCATTCTACATACCATGATACGTTTAGTACTTTAGTACCATTGTTCTATTTAGATAACTCGAAAGATGATGTTTTGTCCAACACTGTAAAATATTTTGGATCAAATACCCTGATTTTAGTACCTGAGTGCCAGTTTATTTCTAAAAAAAACTGATATACCGTAATTTTCATTGTAATAATTTCCATAAAATCTCCAAAGCACTCTAATTACATAAATATATCCGTAAAAATGACGGAACAATATTTTGCGGGAAAATGGAATTTACGGATAATGATTTCAAGGTGCCAATACTTTATACCGTAATTTGATCCGGTATTTTTTACACCAAAAGTTTTTACAGTGAACTTTTTAGCCGGAATTCATTCTCTTATATATGAATTATAAAGTAATTAATGTTAAAGAATGTCTTATTAAACACTTAATTACTTATATTAATACATATCCTCACGAAATATATAAATTTCATAAGTGGCTGATTCTGAATTGTATTCATACAATTACTTTTGGAGTAAAATACATTTTAACTGAAGCTAATGTATATGTCCATATTTATCTTAAAAAATATTTGAACTTATAGACTTATCACTCATGCAAAGCATGAGCTAAAAAATTTAATGAACTTTGTGGTGAAAGTCATAAAAGTTTAAATCGTGTCATGAATCATGTTGTGAAAGAAGGCTAAGTATGAAAACTTTCAAATGTGTTTTTTTTTTAGAATTTCAAATAGTTATGTATATGTTTTGGATAATAATTTTCAATTCAAGAAGTGGATATAAAAACTGAATTCATTGCGGTTCCCGATTCCAAAATTGTGCTCGTCTGTGTCCCCCTTTAGAAAAAGATTGCACGCCTTTACGCTGTAAAATCAGGGGTCTATCCGGACATTTTGTGTTTTGTGAAAGGTCCGTTTTTGTAAAATTGTGAAAAAATTACTCGTAATTTGTGAATATAAAATAAACGTTAAGTCACATTCTTCCAACCAGGCTCCGCTTTTGTGAATTTATGCAAATAGGGTCCGTTATTGCAAAAAAAACCTTTTCAAGGAATTTTTAAATTGTAAAGATATGCAAAATTATGCTCAACACTGTAAAATTATAATTAAAAAAATTAAATTTTAAAAAATAAACAGCAATTGCAGCTACTAAATTAGCGATGCAACATGCAAATATTTGGTATTTAGCCTATACTGCTGAACGCAGAATATTATTTTCGGACAAATAAAGGAAGAAGCTTAGAGAAGCTTTCCTACTCTAAGGGAAGAAGCGTCTGCCAAAGACAAAATTTAGTTCGTTTACATATGTCTTCCTCCCCCCCCCCCTTCCTGGGACGGGTTTATTGATTAGCAAAACAATAATGAAGATAAACAAATTTGTGAAGGGTCCGATTAAAAGATAAATTATTTTGTGAAGAATAAATATAGTTTTTAAGTTAAAATATTTTGTGAAGGGTCCGTTTTTATGAAAAGATATTTTGTGGAGGGTCCGTTAACGGACCCAAATTTCTTCTTAGCAGACTCCTGAAAATATACCGGATCAGTAAAAAGTACCTGCACTCAGGTACCGGTATTTTTTACCGTAAAATAAATACATTAAGGAACAAAAAAATCTTATATACCATATTTTTTATACTACTAATTACCATAAAATTACTGAATTACTTTGATTAAACAAATATTAAAAATTACGTTGTAATATTACGGTTAAAATAGATTTTACGATAAAATGGTTTTTATCGATGATGCAACCTACTTAGGTTGATCCGAAATTTTTTATAGTCTCCAGCAAAGTGTTATCCCTACTCCTATTTAAAAATAGAACATATTTTTCAATTTGGTATTTATTACAAGTTAAAAATACCAATTCCTTATAAAGCCGAAATTTTACCTACGTCACTTCGGTATACAGAAAGGTATCAAATTACCATAAATAAATTTAATATACTATTTCAGTAAAATACAACTCGTAGAACATCTCGTTTTATTGGCAGATTGCGTTTGACTGACGTTTTTCAAATTTTTTTTTTTCATTGCCTGAACCAATCTCTTAAACAAACGTCAAAAAACACCTGTTAAACACATCGCAGAAGTTTTATCGACGTCGTATCACGTCCAATTGTTGTTTTAGCTGTTGCATGAGTTAAGACATTTTCATCGCCGAAAAATCCAACGCCATATATTTCGACGTTAATATTATTCAGCTTGGCTCCATTTACCTGATTATTCATGTGAAAAACGACACACAATCCGCCAGATTAAGTCGAAAAAAGCAAAAACTAAATAGAAAAAGAAAGCGTATATCAGCTTTGATAAAACAAAACTCGTGTTACTGATTTATTATCTTTTTTTCGTGTTTTTCCTTGTTTTACAAATTCTTTATATCTACCGTAACTGTTTCTGTCAAAACATAGTTTTCTGTTTACAATTTACTGATTTCTTATATTTATACAATGGTAACTTATTAACAATTTTTTCCGATGTTTATAATTGGTGATTTTACTATAATATGAATACATGACTCCTATAGCTACCGCAATTATCAGAGCGATTCTTTTAAACTTTTGTTTTTATTCTAATTAGTTAACAGAGTATGATTTGTCATTTTATTAAATCAACGCCTTATTAATTTTCACGATGTTTACATACCCTAAAAAAAGTTTTATTTAAAAAGAAAAAGAAAACCTCTTCAAGTTTTTTTAATGTTTCTAAGATTTTATTAAGTACACTGTAAAAAAATTACGGATCATATAACGGTATAAAGTACCGGCACTTTAGTTTCATCATCCGTGAAATCCATTTTACCGGAAAATATTATACCGTAATGTTTAATATTTATTTAATTCAAACGATTCAGTGATTTTACGATAATTATTACCGTGAAAATAAGGGTATATCAGATTTTTTTGTTCCACTACATGTTCCAGAAAAAAAATGGATCCGTAAAAGGCATTTTTACCGTAAAATATTATATCATAATTTTCACTAGAACTTTTTTAATGAGAGTTATTCAGTGATTTTACGGTAGGTATTACTGTAAAAATTACTGTATATCAGATTTTTATTCCGTAACATGTTCCAGTAAAAAGGGATTTGACAGTAAAAAGCATTGGCACCCTGTGTGCCTGCACAATTTAGCGAAATTTAATCTGGAATTTTATACAATGTAGAAAAAGATCGGTATTGGAAGATAATAAGTTAAAAACAAGCTCACAGTACTAGCTCAAGTAGCAGTAAACAAAAGTAGTTCATTTTCAATTATAGAATAACTATCTTAACTTGTATACAGTTACAAAAAAAGCTCACAGTAGTAGCTCAAGTAGCAGTAAACAAAAGTAGCTCACTTTCAATTATAGAGTAGCTATCTTAATTTGTACACAGTTGATAATTTTCTTTATAAAAAAAGCACGTTATTTGTAAATGCGTTTATAATACCCATACATAGCCATTATTGTGATTAAAGCATAAATACTTAGATTTATTATTAGTTCACAATGTATAGGCTATTAAGCAAAGAGAACTTTCTGCAAATTTGTAAAGATTTTGTTTTAAACAATGTCGAAAAAATGTATTTTTTTTAGACCTTTTATGATTATTGTAGATTTATATTGCAATAAAATTTGCTATTGAACAATTGATAGATCTTACTAATAAAAGAGGCAACTATCATTTTGTGTCATTAAAAATATAAAATTAAAGATTACGCATTGTATTTTTCTAGTTTTCTTTTTAACTGTCAACCGTAACTTTTTAAAGTATCCATTGAATATGACGACATTAATAATGTCAATGACAAAGAAAAAGAAACTGTTCACAATTTTTTTTTGTTGTAAAATATCTTTATAACACTGATATAAATATTGATATGAAAGAAAAAAAACATAAATAGCTACTTAATATGAGTTTTTAGATAAACTTTATGTTTGAAAAAGAATAATTTTAGAGCCGTGGCTGAACATTAAATTATGTTTTATATTGAAGATTATATTCAATTTGAAGGTCATGGTTGTTTACTATTATAAATCAAACTTTTATAAGTTTTAATGTCGATGATAATTGTGTCTTGCATCTGAAATGCAGCTTCGTGTTTAAACCATAATTATAAAAAGCATATTTATTAAATTTTTCGCTAATTATATTAAAATTGAACTAGTTTTATGTACTTACCAATTATAATGCCAGAAAGTACATTCATAAATAAATACATAAATTTTTTATCTTTCTTGTGAAGGACAGTGTTTTTTTTTAAAAATTTTAATATTAAAACGCTTGCAGTTTTCAAAAGAAAATTCTGAAGTTTTCATGTTTTGTACTAGGTTTGGCATTTTCTTAATTTACTGCAATGGCAACTCTAGGAAAATATTTAAGAATTCATGAAGTTGCTTTATCTGAAAAAATATTCTTTTAGCGTTAAATTTACGGAAGCTAGTAAATTCATAACGGCTCATGCTCTTGTCATGATGGAAGGAACGAAATCGTCTGCCGAATGAAAAATGCAATATTTATTCACTGTTCCACTGCTCGCATGACGCATTAAAACGATAAAAGTGGCAGACGAACTATTTTTTAGAATATTTCGGAAACTAAAATTGGATTATGTTACAAAACGTCTTATAAATGTAATTTTTAAAAAAAATTCCGTGGTGCTTTAGAGCTTAGCTTATGAGCTTTTTTATATATTAGTTTTCCGTCCTATCATATATGCTGCTGTTTTTATTTTATAAAAGAAAATGCTCTTCTGTTATATTTTGCGTTGCCAGTTTTATTCTTTGAAATCGTTGGAATCGGTTTCTTATATTGAAAACATTCTCTTTACTAATCGTTTTAATTTTGATTGTTACATTTTTTTGCTGAATAGCAACTTACATTCATTGTAGTCAACGTTCTCAATTGTTCTTTTTGAAAATATGTAAGTAATATCGTAAGAGATAATAATTTAATTAATATTTTTAATATTAATATTTTTGATATTTTTCGAAAAGGCTGTTAAGGGTAGTTCTTTCGTTTTTTAATATTTTTCGAAAAGGCTGTAAAGGGTAGTTTTTTTCCTTCTCTGATCAGCCATTCAAATTAAAGACTTCGTACTTATGTCAAAGATGAAAACAAGAAGGGACATATCGTCCATGAAGATTATGAAAGGTACACCTAAACGCGACAAGCTTCCTGTTTGCTAAATTTATTGTCTTCGACACGAAGTTAACTCTCTAGAGTTTCGTAAAACAAATAAGCAAATACATGAATGTAATTTGTACGGTTGTTTTGTTATCTTATCGAAAGAGAGAAAAACTGAGTAATTCTCTTGCCATTGGCGATTAACAGAATCACTTCCTATCAGAATTGTTGTTTATTAGTTATATACAAAGGTTGATCCGGATATCCGAATAGCCAATTAATCTGTCAACTGTGATTTAACTGCTTTTTACCTGGGAGTAATATTTCTTCACTAAATAGCTTAATTTTTTCCTCAATATTTCAAAACTCTGTTTTCTATGACAGCGTTATTTACGTTAAAATAATTAGTCTTGGTTATCCCTATTTAGTTTAAAAATTTTAGAATTTATAAACTATAAATTGTGAAACTTTGTAACCTAAAAAATATACTCATGCGAAAAAAATTGTTTATTGGAGAATTCGTTTATTAGTGGGGGAAAATCAAACTTACTCAGCAAACGGTTTTGTAAATGAGGTATTTTAAAAACCGTTTTCTAATTTTTATGTAATATCTATGAAATACAATAAAAAAGGAATTTTTTTCATTAAATTTGAATAAATAGCAAACGTATGTGGAATTTCTACTGAGTTTTGTCTCAAAAGTTAAAACGATAAAAATTTGAAAATTATAATATTCTGCTGGCTGTTAAAAGAGAAATCTAATGTTTTTCGGTCCATAAGAAAATAGCCATTTTTATTTAGTTTTCTCATAAACTGCTTAATCGATTTTCAAGAACTTAAACTTCAGTTTAAAGGGAGGTTTATAATAATATCCTAAATATCTTAAATAGATAAGGAGTCCAAAATTGCTAAAACTTGATAAACGCCAAGATCAACCTCAAATCCATTTTATTTCATTCTAAGAAATTCGAAAAAAAAAGAAGAATTCTTTATGAGTTTTGTTGCCCTCAAACACGTATATTTAAAGTCAAGGCCCCTTATTTTCACCACCACCCTCATCCCTATCTGCGCATGTGTACCTAGAACATTTCACCGAAACGTCGTCGATCGAAGAATATCCCTTTCCTCCGTGAGAAGAATTCCAAAGATCTTTTTACGATATTCCAAAAGATTCTCGCGTGCCACATTCATCTGGCGACGACTTGGAGGGAGATCGACGCGGACGATAGTGTTCTTTAATTTTCATATCCGTTTTTGGCTTACTCAATACCCAATCCTTCCATTCTGATGAGAGAAAATTGGGGGAATAACACCCGGCTTTGGCCTGGTAACTTTCGTCCTTTCCCCAAGGTCGTTTCCCAAAAGAACATTCCACACAAATGAATAACTATCAGACACGGTTGACGAACAAAAAAAGACATTGTCTTCGATTTTGATTGGCATAGTAACGAAATTGGACAGGAAAGAAGTTACCGGTACAGAGGAATTTCTGATTTGTTTTCAACATCTTCCCACTGGTTTGTTGACCATCTTAGCAATTTCGAATAAATGCTGCGATTATCGATTTCGTATTCGTTCCCACTAGTTTATTCGTTCAAACGTGAAGAGCCCTCCTGAGCATTAATTAAATTCAAATTTGGAATTCTGAGATAAGTCATGGAGATTAAATAGAGTTGTGTTGTTTTTTTCTGCTGCGTTATTGGATTTTTAACTGTTGTAATTGCGTTATTAAATTTGATCGACCGGAAAGTTTATTTGCATTGAAAATAAACTTTCCATTTCGCGTTATGAGACATTTAATAATTTATAGTTCACTGGTGCGTAGAATTCTTATCTTTCAGTAGTTTTGATAGTTAAAAAATTTTTTTCTTTCTAAATTATGAACTTTCTCGCTTTCATGTTGTTTTGATAACATTTTCATGCTTGTCAAGCTTACTACATCACGAATGCCGAATCAATTTTTGGAAATTGTTCGGTCTAGGGATAACTTAGTGCTAGTTTTTTTGTGAAAATTATATAGTGTACTGTATTTTAACAATAAAGATTGTTTTATTTCCATGACAATTATAGTTAGTAAATTGCGCACTCGTTTACCAAGAGAAGTGTGCGATCATACGCTCATTTAATTCAGTGGACTGTATTTAACCAATAAACAATGTTTTATTTCCATGGCAATCATAGTAGGGGTCTGTTTAGAAGAAATTTGGGTCCGTTAACGGACCCTTCACAAAATATTAACTTAAAAACGGACCCTTCACAAAATGATTTTTCTTTTAATCGGACCCTTCACAAAATTATAAAAGCACAAATTTATAAAAGCGGACCCTGGTTGAAAGAATGTGAGTAATTTTTTCACAATTTCACGAAAAACGGACCTTTCATAAAATGTCTGGACAGACCCCTGCATAGCTAGTAAATTGTGCACTCGTTTACCAAGAGAAGTGTGCGATCATACGATCATTTAATTCAGTGGACTGTATTTAACCAATAAAGATTGTTTTGTTTCCATGACAATCATAGTTAGTAAATTGCGCACTCGTTTACCAAGAGAAGTGTGCGATCATTCGCTCATTTAATTCAGTGGACTGTATTTAACCAATAAACAATGTTTTATTTCCATGGCAATCATAGTTAGTAAATTGTGCACTCGTTTACCAAGAGAAGTGTGCGATCATTCGCTCATTTAATTCAGTGGACTGTATTTAACCAATAAACAATGTTTCATTTCCATGGCAATTATAGTTAGTAAATTGCGCACTCGTTTACCGAGAGAAGTGTGCGATCATTCGCTCATTTAATTCAGTGGACTGTATTTAACCATTAAACAATGTTTTATTTCCATGGCAATCATAGTTAATAAATTGTGCACTCGTTTACCAAGAGAAGTGTGCGATCATTCGCTCATTTAATTCAGTGGACTGTATTTAACCAATAAACAATGTTTCATTTCCATGGCAATCATAGTTAGTAAATTGTGCACTCGTTTACCAAGAGAAGTGTGCGATCATTCACTCATTTAATTCAGTGGACTGTATTTAACCAATAAACAATGTTTTATTTCCGTGGCAATCATAGTTTTAGTTATTTAGCTATTTGATTAATGATTAATTTCCTTATTTTATAATTGATGATAAAAGTTAGTGAGTTTCAAGCATCCCACACAGAGAAAAAAATTCCGGTAAATTTACCAAACTGTATGGTAATGACATTTCTGTTTAAACATACTCCCATAATTCTGGTTAGCAAAGCCAAAATATACTGTATTTAATCCATTTATTTGATAATTCTTCTATTCATATGGTAACGGTTTACCGAGTTAGTCTGGTTTTCTAAATTATAGTTCTTATTTCCAAACGTTTTGTGAAAAATACAAAACTAAAAAAGTAAATTAAGCCGAATAAATAGTTTGAATGCCATACTCTAAAATATGATATCCACAATTTACCAAATTTTATCACATTTTATAAAACCATATTTTATTGTTGATTTGGCAAAAACTACCGAGTTTTTGGTGTTCCCACAGAGCTAAAAACGCGGTAAATTTTACTGTATCCTGATAGTTTTGATAGTTATTCAAAGCATTCTGAATATCGATATTTATATTAAGAACGAGATATTCTCTACAAAATATATAATAAATAAATCATAATTACAGTTAAATAATTTCCGCATAAACCACATTTATTTTTTTTTAAAAAAAAAACCTTGCTTTCGTGAAACAATAGGAAGAATAATTTTAATCTGCATATTTAATTTATGAAATTAGATCAAATAAATTTGCATACACTTATCTAGCAATGAATTAAATCCAAATGAATATAAAATAGAGTCATCCAATGCTGACTCCACTTTTAACTACCGAAAGTAAATTTTCCGCCCTATTTCGAATTTGGAAGGGTCATTAGTGTTCGATTTTATTGATCTTGTTTCAGTACTATATTAAAATCAATGACCTCAAAATTCGGTCCCTTATTGATAACTGAAAACAATGAATTCTTTTCTCTTGAGAGATCGAAGGTTACATTACCTTATGTGCTCGTGTTATCCTTATTTCATGACTTTTCTTTTGTTATCATTATTCTTTTAAAAGTATTTTTAAATTATCTGTTTATAGATAGAAATGCACAGGAGGCTGAATTGTTAAATCATTTTTGTGTTAGGCTAGCTGCTAAATATGTTTAATATGAAATTTGTTAACAGAATTATGAAATTCCTAATGCTGTATGCAAAATCTCATTTATTTGAAGTCCATTTATCAGTATTGTGAAATGAAAAGAATATTCAAACTAAATCCCAACAATATGTTCGATTTTTTTTTTTACTTTCATACATGAACATTACAGTTAATTTATTGTTAGATAAACTTTTGTGTTACGAAATATTATAAAAACCATTAATTTTTTCCCATTTTAATAATTTTTTTCAATAAATCTCTTTTTTGATAAAAAAAAAGAAGATATTTTTTGATTGTTGTAACTTGTTGATTTTATTATTGTAACTAGTCAATTCTTTACTTAAAAGTATTTTCCAAAACCAATTGTTAAATAACATGTAATTTATTTCACGAAAGTTTACTGGTGCTTTTCAAGATGAAAATATGTTTACGAACAAATGAACAGAAATTTTGTTTTTAGATTTTCTCCTGAACTGAAAATGTCCAACTGATAAACTTTTAAACATTATCTGTAGTAAAGAAAGTTTGAATTATCAATTTTCATTACGTTAAACTTAATTGATAAAAATAATTTAATAATAGTTAATATAATGAATTCTATAATAATTAAAATAGACCGACTGGCTTGAGTAGTGGTCAGGGAACTGGCCTCGCATTAGAAAGATTCTAAGTTTGAATCCCGGGCATGGCATATGGATGTTCTTTCCTTCTCTATAGTATCTGTCCTTACTATGGGACGTTGGTCTACCTAATATCGTGCCACTGAAAGAGTGGTCAACAAATCTACCCTTCAGATGCCTGTATGACCAAAGATCATTCTCTAAGTGGGCATTGGAGAAAAAAATGTCATAATTAAATCATTTTTATACACCGAACACGGAGAAGAAAATTCTGATTTATTTGCGGCTAGTAATGGCATTTCTGCTTTTTATTTTATTTATTTATTTATTTATTTTTTAAATGAAGGAGAAAAATAACAGTTTTTGTTTATAAAACCAAAATATACGGTATGTAAACCATTCATTTGATAATTTTTCCTCTCACATGGTAACTGTTCGCCGGATATTCTGGTTTTCAAAATTATAGTTCTTATTACCAACACATTGAGCCAGAAATACAGAACCGAAAAGTGGAAACTGAATAAATGTTTTAAATGCCACGTTCTAACATATCATGATAAACTTACCAAATCTTACCACACTGTAAAAAATTACGGTATGAAGTACCAGTGCTTTAGGCCGTAAAATCCATTTTTACCGTAAAATATTATACCGTAATTTTTACAGTAATATTTTTTTAATTAGAATGTTTCGGTGATTTTACTTACTGCAAAAATTAAGGTGTATCAGATTTTTTGTTCCTTAATATGTCCCGTTAAAAATGAACTGTACTCAGGCTGCCAGTACTACCAAATTTTATCACATATTTCAAAAACCATATTCGCTAAAAATTACCGAGCTATTTTGGTGTTTCCATAGAGCCAGAAACACGGTACATTGTACCATATTCTGGCAATTTTTACCATAATTTTTTTCTCCGTGTAGTTAATTTTTTCTCTCTAAACCAATAGTTTAAAAAAATGTAATGTTTCAGGTGCTTATCAGCATGAAGAAATATTTGACTAGCAAATATCCGGAAGAAACTTTTTTTTTAATAGAATATCGCATATGCTAAAAATGTCCATTATTTATCTCGCCATGTTCCGCGCCAGTGATAACCTTTCAGACACCCATTCGTTGTGAAGTTTAAAAAAAAAGTTTTAGTGCTGAACTATTTGAGAGATGATGCAAATCTGCAGGTCAGTAAGGATTTCGAACAATTAAGGCTATCCATGAAGCTATTTAGCCAAAACTAATTCATTTAATCCCGTCTCTTTGTTTGGGATTTAACAAATATTGAAGTGGATGTCTAATTTTTCCCGACTTGTTAGACCGTATCTAAAATGGTGGGGTTTTTAGCATCATAACGGTCTCTAAAAAGTGTGTTTTAGCCATTACGCTTTAAATGAGGATATCCTTTTAAAGAGGTGAGCGGTTGTTTATTCGCCTTTTTTTAAAGCAGAAATGTTTTATTTTCTAAATGAATAAAAAATTATTATAATAACAGAGTGCGTAGAGTTTTTAAAAAATGCTTAAAGGTGCTTATTTTCGTTTTTTAAAAGCCCTTAAAGGTGTTTTCTCCATTGGGTGTTTTTAAAAGTGCTTACTTTTCCCTTTTCCAAAATGAGATTTTTCTTTCACTATGTTGATTTTTGCTACGAATTTTGCAAGTTCACACTGTTCTATTCAACGTTTTCACAATTAATTCAACCCCAAACTATTTCGGCTTATTGTCAGTCTGTAGCGTATGAAAACGTCATTCGTTTTACATGGTTCAAAATTTCATGATTTTTGGCAATTGTCAAAAAAATTGTCCAAAAGTTTTTTTTTTTTTTGACATTACAGTTATAACCAGATAAAACCGTCAATTTTCAAAAACTTTCCAACCCTGCCTAACTATTATATTTTTTACAGTGCTTAAAAATATTTTTTGAGTGCTTGAAAAGTCCTGAAAAGGTGCTTATTTTTTGTTGAATAATTTGGCTACGCACCCCGAATAATCACCTGTTCTTCTAAACCAGTGTTTTTTAACCTTTTTGATATAATTGCCCCTTTTTAAAATTTTTTATGAAGTCACGCCCCCCCCCCCCGTGAAAAAAATACTTGTAAAAAACATCAATTATTGGAAAACATTTAATTTTATTATTTTAATAGTATACAAAATTTTTAATGTGAAGGTTGCTGCTGCTTTTCCTTAATTAATAAATTGAATTGGGAGATGGTTTTCGACAAAGCAACGTGCATATCATGTTCAACATTCAATCGATTTGGATGTTATGTTTTTATTGTCACAGAGTGGAAAATCTCGCTTCGCAAGGATACACTGTAGCAAACGGAATTATAGCTGCCATAGCTCGCTTTACAAGCCAGGGGTCTGTCCAGGCCGAATTTACTACCGTTTAGCGGTACCATCACAAATTCAACATTAGGAAAAACGGTAGTTTCACAAAATACTTTCTCTTAAAATTTTATTTTTGTATCCCTTAAGAAACGATAAATCCATATTTTTGTGTTGATTTTTTAATATAATTTTTAATTTTTCACAAATTATGTCGAAATTTTCACAAAATAGGTACCTCTCAGAAAAACGTAGACAGACCCCTGCAAGCAATGGGTAGGCTTCCAAACGTTTTAAAAATTAGGAGCAGTCAGCGGACCCACAAAATATAACTCATGGACCCCTTAGGGGTTCATGTACCACAGGTTAAGAAACCCTGTTCTAAACATTTTAAATGGGGATACTACTTAATCCTTTTACTAAAAGTTAAAAAGATATAACTTGGCCCCATAAAATACACTGATTTTACTTCTTATTCGAATAATAAAAATATGAAAACATTATTACTGTCTGTCTAATAAGAGAAATCCTCCCGCCACATAGTTTAGGGCAGTTTGTTGATCTGGAAACAATGAAACGGATATTTAAAAAAGGGAGGGGCACTTGATGCCTCTCTCCCCAACCCGAGTAAATATTTACCCGACATTTCAATTTGAAATTCTTCAAACTCGTGATTATAGTCACTGATTGTGCTCTTGACAACTGGCGCGAGATGAGTTCTTCAGTTGGACAGAATAAAAAGTGACCATCTTCAGCTTTAATGCCGACGTCTATAAAGCTGCCACAAATCTTTTTAATCTTCTCATTGCATTTTGTCCCATTCCTTGCATAAAATTTTTGTTTATGGAGCCCAAGTGTTATGAAGTTTAGTCCGAACTATTTTTTGCTTGTTGAACCAAATTGAATATCTCGTTAAATTTATGTCTGGTGAATAAAGAGGTCTTCTGGCTTTCTTTCGCAGGCCATAATTCTCGATTTCTCTTACCTCTGCTTGCAGAAGAAGAATATTGTTCGTTTAAAAAAAATATATATATATATATATATATTATTAGACTAACACTTAACACCTTTCAAAACGAGTTTGCGTTGTGTTGCAATGAAAATATTTAGTTATAAATTTGGGCAAAAATATGTATTATTGTTTGCTAGTCATTTGTTAGTTTCATGTCCAGCCAATTATTCGAAAATATCTATAAAAAAAAAAGAAAAGCTTATTAAATGTTGCATGAAGAAGATTTTTCTCAGGATTTTTTTAAAAAATGAAACTTACTTAAAGAACTGTAAAAATGTTTCTTTGCACTTTTTAGGTAACGTAGTCATTTTCAGTTTAAAAAATTAAATTTTTGAAAATATTTGTAAACAAAGTACTTATTTTTCTGAGGAATAAATCAGTTTAGAAAGTTATTTATAATTAAATTCAGCTTACGTTGGGCTGGGATAGCCTTGGTGTGTAGGACGTAGGACCCGTGTTCGTGCGAACGGGAGTTCGAATCCCGCTGGCCGAAGAAACCCCGTGTATTAAATGATGACTGGTGCATGTTAAATCTGTCGGGGTCACACACTCCTCCAAGTTTTTATACCAAATCAATACCTCTGGGGGGCACTGAATTGGAGATTGATCGATATCTGGTTCAGGTCAAAACTACAATCTATATATGAATGAATGGATGTATGAATAGGTCTTCCCTATAAAACGGGCTGCGACGTGTGTGTGACTAAAATCGTATTCTTCGCCCTAGATGGCGCCACTGAAAAACAAGAAACTCTCCCTCCGCCTTAATTCTCTTGGTTTCCCAAGCTGCTGGTATTGCAATAGAAACAGTATAAAATGGCGTTTCTGCAGTATGAAATGAATATTGTAAAATATATTTAGCAAAATTTTATTATTATTTTAAGAGGCTTGTTTATAATATTAAATACGTTCGCAATTCATAATATGAACTTATTTAATATCACAAATAATCCTCCATAAACTATAATTTGTTCAAATTTTCTCAACAATTTATTTTTCACTTTAAATATTAAGCGCATACTTCTGATGAATAAAATAAATACTGCATATTTAATCGTTTCTCAAAGGACTGTTTGTCATGTTGAATACTTACATAGTCCATATTATGAAAGTATTCAATACAACAAATAATTCTCCAGTAAAAATAAACGTGTTGAATTTATTTTATACTTTAGATATTAAGCTTAGATTCCTAAAATATATAACAAATAATATTAAGTATATTCAACAAATTATTATTTTTTTCGAGTTTATTATTTTATTGTTTGGCGATACAGTATGGAATAGAAACATTTTTCTAATTGATGAAAAGTTTCAAAATACTATAGATTAGTGAGTCAGTAAATATTGTTCCCATTCGATTTCTTTTTGTTTTATTTAATTCTTAGATTTATATAATAATAAAAGTATAAAATAATAATAGCAATATTAATAAAGAACCAAATTGCTTTTTATTAAAATAAATTGGCAAAATGAAAACTTATCATGAGTTTATTGTTACCATTATCCCTTCTTTTAACGACTAATTGAAACAACTTCTTTATTAACAGCTTATTCTTTTAAGTAGTAATTACCCCCTTCCATCTATTTACAACTGCAGTTCTGCTGTTTATCTTCGTTAAGTATCCTGCTTTTCACCATCAAGGAAGATGGATATATTATGCGAACGTATAATTATGAAATCAATACTTATGTTCGACGCTTATTATCACATAACGGTATCTAAATGACTTGCTCGAGTTGGAGGTAATTACCATGGATTAACAATTTAGTTGGTGCTGTCAATCAATCTTAACATAGCTCGTCAATTAGCATACTGTATATTTAAATTGAAAACGTATTAAGTGAAATATTAACTTTGTCAGGCTTAGATAGTCTTTTTTCCCCCTATCTTTTAATAATTTCTTAAAGTACAGGTTTGCTGTGTTCATATTTTTTGTTATAAACATTTTAAAGTTCCCTGCCAAATTTTGTATAACTTGTAAATCATTTCGGTACTAGAATGCTTTTTAATTAAACGCTTTTATTGTTTATTGTAACATAAAAAAATTTCATGAGCGGAGACAGGGGTCTGTTTAGAAGAAATTTGGGTCCGTTAACGGACCCTTCACAAAATTTCTTTTCATAAAAACGGACCCTTCACAAAATATTTTAACTTAAAATCGGACCCTTCACAAAATGATTTTTCTTTTAATCGGATAAGATAAATTTGTTTATCTTCATTATTATTTTGTTAATCGAATAAACACTTTCCAGGGCAGAAAACAAGAAAGATGGATGTAAACGAATTAAGTTTTGTCTTCGGCAGACGATTCTTCCAGAATATTCTGCGTTCAGCAATATAGGCTGAATACCAAATATTTGTATGTTGCATCTCTAGTTTAGAAGCAGCAATTGTTGTTTATTTTTTAAAATTTAATTTTTTTAATTATAATTTTATAGTGTTGAGCATAATCTTGTATGTCTTTACAATTTAAAAACTCTTTGAAAGAAATTTTTTTTTTTGGAATAACGGACCCTATTTGCACATATTCATAAAAACGGACCCTGATTTGAAAGAATGTGAGTAATTTTTTCACAATTTCACAAAAAACGGACCTTTCACAAAATGCCTGGACAGACCCCTGGGAGAATGACTCACTAACTATATATTATTTATAAAATAACAATTTGTGCTCATATCTGTTGGAAATATGTTAAAGTTCATTACCAAATCTTTACAACTTACTAATCATTTCAATACAAAAAGGCTTTCTAATTAAACACTGTTATTTTTTTTTAAATAATATAAATGGTGTTATATGCAATGAGTAACTCACTAACTGTACATTGTTTATAAAATAACAATCAATGTTTAGATTTTCTGTCTGTTAGAAATATGTTAAAGTTCATTACCAGATTTTCACAATTTACAAATCATTTCGGTACAAGAAATGGTTTTTAATTAAAACGCTATTGTTGCTTTTGGTTATGTGACTAATGTTATCTGCAATGAGTGACTCACTAACTGAACATTGTTTATAAAATAACCATCTACGTACTCTTTGATGCTGACGGGCCCCTTTGACTCCTTTTTTACCTATTTTTTTCTGACACTCTATTTACTAGAAAAAATATATGTTGGTATTTTTTTAATTATAAAAAATAGTCTAACAGTTACTAAAAAAATCTGTTAGACTTTCGGAATTATATTTAAACTAAAATGTAAAAAAAGTAGTTAAAAATTTTCTTTCTCCATTCATTTTGAAAAATTTATCAATATTTGATTTTGAAAATTAAAGAAATTTCATTGATGAATAATTGTTTCGCTTAGATCTATATAACTAAAAATAAGTGCAAATTTGAAAAATTATTGTTCGAAAATGATCCGTGCTGGGAGATTTTACCTTTAACACAGAAAAAAGATACCGATGCTTCATGCTATATTTGATAAACATAAATTATTAAAAAGCTAAATATATTATTTTTTACTTAATTTTCAAAATAATGAAAAATATATGAAAAATATGTTTAATGAAAACTCTACGTTAAAGTGTTAAGAATTTTATTTCTGCAAATGTTTGTAAGAGACGAATGGTGTTAAGTATTGTTTCTACCAAGAAAATATGTAGCATAAAAAAGAACGAAATACATTCAATTATAGTTTAATGGGGAACAACACATATTAAATGACCCACATATGTTGGTTCAGAGGGAACGATGACGATTCGTCTAATAGAGAAATAATGACTTTTTTCCTGGATAGAAAGTCAGTGAAAGTCGCCCGTATTATTAAACTTGACAAAAGAGGGCCATTAACTTCTAAAGGGAAATGAATTAGCTAGTTGTTTTTAAATTTGATGATGTGTTTAAATGTTTAATGTCTTCACAATTGATACACTTTTCCTTTTCAAGTTTTGGAAATTGCCTTTGAAAGTAAGTAGTTATGGGAAACTATTCTTAATTGTTATCAATACAGAAATCATTTGCTTTCCATATCGACAGTTTTAAGAATAAATAAGCGGAGAAAATACACTCATTAGATAAAGAAAGTGAAAATATACTTAGTAAGTAAGGAATAAATTAAAAATAAAACCAGTTAAAAGGGGAAAGGAATGGATATTATTTTTTTCAACGAAAACAATTTCCTTATAAGGAAAGGAATACATAGCGATAAAAAATTCTGGCAAAATTACCGTAATGTATAGGAGTGATATTTTTGGTTAAAGAAAACAACAACATAACTCTGGTTGACCAAACTAAAGTATAAGGTATTTAAACTATTTATTTGCTAATTTTTCCGGAAGTTTTTGTTTACTAACTTATAGTTCTTATTACTACAAATTCTAGATTGGGTTCAAAATTGCTATGAAGTTGAACATAAGTAGTCGTAAACTCAAAGGGTTCAAAATTGCTATGAAGTTGAACATAAGTAGTCGTAAACTCAAAAAACAGATCGGCTGTTCAACGACGTTTATAAAATAAGATATAACGTTTTTAAACTTGTATATCTCAAAAAAAAAAAAAAAAAAAAAAAAAAAGACTAAAAATGTCATTTAAAAAAATTTCATAGTTTAGAGCAAAACTAATTTCAGACTTAATATCTCCACACCAAATTTAAGCAAGATCAAGTATTTGTATTTGAATTTTTTAAGGAATTTAGTAATTAAATTATTTAATATTTTTTATTTAATATTTTTTATTTAAAATTCTTTTCAGTAACGTTTGGAAAAAATTTATGTATTTTGTACATAAATGGCAATTAGATATTCCATTTTGCGTTTAGATATCACTACACAACCGAAAGTACAACTTGGTTACTAGGAGAAAATAACTTCTCGATTAAGATGAAACATTGTAACTACAGCTTCAAAATTATTCTAATTGCTTCAAAATACCGCTTTAAAAATACTCAAAAGTAGGTCCCCATTTTCAAGACTTGCCAGATGTGAAGGAAAAGAAACAAAAGTAATTTGTTGCCAACGAAAAATGGAAAAATATAGGTGGGATATAAAACTAGAAAAAAAACACAGTAGCCAAGAGAGAAAAAAGTTGAACAAGAAAAACCACAGTAGCCGAGAGGGGCAAATCAGGGTAAAATCAATTTTATATAGTTTCGAAGCGAATGACGTTTCCAATCAAATTATATCTTACCACTTTAGTTTCTTGGGCTTAATTGAATGGTCTCTGTGAGCGTCTTTTGAACTTTTACAATTTCATTCATAAGAAAAAAAGTCTAAATTATACTTCATTGTGTAAAGTGACAAATAAGCCGAGAAGGTAAGGGTTAACCAATTGATTTATATTTGGAGCAATGCCAATGTCAGACCATTAAGCCGGAAACGGTTATTTAATTTGCAGAAAATTGTGAGCTCATTACTAACCATCCTCCTCCAATTAAATGAAATTCGATAGTAGTTTTTTCCTACCTTTAAAGATCTTGTTTCATTTGTGTATTCATTAAAAAAAATTTTAAGATTCTCTTGAGAATTGGTGCTAGACTCTGAACTCACGATTGTTTTTATATTAACTTATGTGTCTTTGAGATAGCATTAAGTTGTTGTTTTGTTGTTGCTGCAATAATACTTGAAATTTTTTTACTGATATGCAGGGTTAGTTTATATTCTAATTTAAAATTGTGTTTTGTCAATATTGGTTTTACTTATTGTAGCAGGTTAAAAAGCTGATCTTAAAATAATTATTTTTTCATCATTTCGAATATTATTACTCATTTACAGGGGTGCTCATCCCTCTTCAGAGGACGACCCCCTAAATTTGAAAAATCTGCCCCGATTTCCGCAAGCAACAAAATTGCACAAAATTTTTTATTTAAACAACATTTTTTTAGCTATATCTGATGATCTATCTTTAGTTTCACTGTTTGAAATATTTTTGTAAAAAATTAATTTCAGAAGGTGACAAATAATGAAAAATATTAAATTATACCCCCCCCCCCCCAAGTGTTAAAAATTTACTTCTAAAATAATCAAATCATTCTCTAAAAATCTAGTTTTCAGTTTTAAAATTAATTGTATAATATATTATAATGTATAATAATGTATAATATATTTGAAAAAAAAGTGTCCCCCCCCCAAAAAAAAAATGGTGACTTGCCCACTTGTAGGCATCCCTGCTCGTTTAAGAAATTTAATTCTAAATTTAGAATTTGACATTTGCAAAAAATACTGATATATTTTTACAGTTATGGTGAAAGAAATTCCTGAAGAAAGAATTTATAAATTATGATTTCCATTTTCAAAGTTGAAAAATATCCAGAATTTTTTTTTAAAATTAAAGCTTAGACAAATGATTTGCGAACTTAATAGGTACTAAATAAATTGCGAACTTAACATAGTAAAAATTAGGTCTATGGAATGTTAATATAATTGTAATTGTCACTCTAATATTTTACTATTACAATGGCCTTAATTTTAGGCATCTCATATTTGATTCATTTTAATTACTGATTCATTTTAATTATTGATTCTTTTTCTTTGATCCATTGCTCAAATCATTATTCTTAATATTGCTTCCGTAACAGACTAAATATTAAATACCAAGTCACTGAATTGAAATAACTCATTTTTTAGAATTTGACTTCCTTTATGTTACGTTTCTTATAGTTAGTCTATTCAAATGTTTATACTATTTTCAACTTAAGCATTTATACAATATGCAAGTTAATTCTGTTAGTTCACAGTTTAAAGAATGTCATTGTACTTTAGGTTAAGTGTATTAAATTGATGGATTTTGAGTATTATGTTTGCTTATGTGAAGTTAATAATAGCAAAAAGTTGCTCATCAAATTGAAATTTTACTTCAAAAAATCCTATTTTCTTAAACTTTTTTAATGAAATTATTTATTTTACAAGAAAGTTTTTAGTTGTGGCGGAAATAAATGTATTAGGTGTCGTATAAATAAATGTTGATAAATATTTCTCAACAATTTTTATTTTAAGCAATACGTTTTAAAAATGAAAATTTTGCTATCCCTGATTTTAAACGTTATTTGTAAGGAAATTTTACTTTTGTCTATTTAATTATAGTGATAAACAGGTAACGTATAAAATAAACTTATCGATAATCTATCAAAACAGATGAAGTTCATTGCAATATTTCTTTAAGGCTTTAAATTTATCGAAATTATCGCAAATTTCATGTTTCTAACGCCTGATAATCAGGTCATAGGTAAAAATCATATCATTAATAACAGAGTTTTTGATATGACTGTCTCATGGAAATTACAATTTTTAAAAGTTATCTCTTGATCTCTGATTTTAAACGTTATTTTATAAGGAAATTTAACTTTTATCTATTTAATAATAGTGATAAACAGGCCCTGTGGTAGAATTTTTTCGGTCTTTCTGCGACAAATCTCTCCAGCATTAATATCTTTCTGCAAGATATTTTTAATAGTAACAAATATATATGTTTTTAATTTAAAGCAACAAAAGCGTCAACTTCAAAAGAAAAAAAGTTTTTCGGAAAAAATAATGTCATTTTTAAAATTGAATAAGTAATATTTTTTATTCTATTACTATGAGCTATATTCTCTAATTTTTTAGAGAGAAAACACACTAACTATTTCCTTTTTCTTTCTTTGTAAGTCATCATCAAATTTAAAATCAAATTAAAAATCGTGCAATCCATAAGCAGTAACTAATTAAAAAAAAAAAAAAAAAAACGACTGCGACATCACGCCAAATTGAACTCTTTAAAAAGGCATGGTGCGTAGCGTTTTTAAAAAGTACTTAAAGGTGCTTCTTTCCGATTTTTGTTTTTTATAAGCCCTTAAAGGTGCTTTTTTCATTTGGAGGTTTTAGAAAGTACTTAATTTTCCTTTTTTTAAAATGAGATTTTTTCTTTGCCATGTTGATTTTCGCTATAAATTATGCAAAAAGACACAGTTCACATTGTTCTAATTAACGTTTTCACAATTAATTCAACCCCAATCTATTTCGGTGTAATGTCAGTCCGTAGCGTATGAAAACGCCATTCATTTTACATGTTTCAAAATTTCATGATTTTTGACAACTGTCAAAAACAATGCCAAAAGGTTTTTTTTTCTTTTTGACATGACGGTTAAAACAAGTAAAAACCGTCAATTGTCAAAAACTTTCCAACCCTGCCTGATTATGATATTTTTTTGAAGTGCTTAAAAATATTTTTTGAGTGCTTGAAAAGTGCTTAAAGGGTGCTTATTTTTTGTTGAATAATTTGGCTACGCACTCTGAAAGGGGAGTTACAAATGCGTATTTTCATTTCAAGATTCAACTGTTGTAATAAGAAATATCAGATTAAATAATATCAGATTTAAAATCTATGTGGAAATCAATAGCAATAACTGCCAAAAAAAAAATAGAACTAATATTTCTGCAGAAAAGAAAACCAAACTTTTTACTTCATTATTCTCAAATGAAAATAGAAAAATTACAAGCCTTTTTTTCCACTCCGATGCGCTAGAATGGCATATAATTTTGAATATAATTCTAAAGGGAAGATAAAAGCTTTCTCAAATTTCTGCAGAAAGAAGAATCAAATTTTTTTACTTTGCCAAAAAAAATAATCTTTCTGCGACAATGTCGCCGTGTCGCCACGATTCTGCCACGGGTCAAACAGGTAATGAATAGAATAAAGCTTATCGATAATATATCAAAACAGATGAAGTTCATTCTAATATTTATTTTAGGATTTTTATCGAAATTCTAACGCCTGATAATCAGATCATAAGTGAAAAAAATCATACTATTAACAACAAAGTTTTTGATAGGACAATGTAATTATCTGGTGGAAATCACACTTTTTAAAAGTTAAATAAACATTTTGAATTTTAATGAGCAAATAGTTATTAGTATCGGCATTCAACCAAAACTAAATTAATGTCGCTGATACTTGCTGATAAGCGAGGCATTTGTTTTTAAAATTTATTTGAGTGATTTAAATTAATAAAAAATATTAAAAACATCGTTGTTTTCTTTTCACTATTGAAAAACTTATTCATATTATTTTATGGGAAAGTAAATTCCAATTTTAATATGTTTTTTATTTGTTTTGTTTCGTAGAAATTCCACAATTATTTTTAGTTCTTAAATCACTGTATAAGAAAAATATTTATTTTTTAATATTTAATTTTTTTTCATATTTAAGCTTCATAACGTTGCAAAATAATAAAGTAAAACAATACTCACAGAGTAACATAGGTTTCGCTATTTTGAGCAATATCAGCTCATAAATTTTACGCATCGCTAATATACATAATACGCTTTTTTTATTATATATTTTCACAGTAAAAAGAATGTTGTACGCCCTTGACATTGTGCTCAGTTTCGAAATGTTGGTTATTAATTACAACTTTTTACCGTGTACAAGTTAAAATATTTCTCCATCGTGGAGCATAATTATAGACAATGCGATATTAATAATATATTCAACTTAAGAATCTTAACCCCTCTATCTGCCTAAAATCGTGTTGACGTGACTAGACGGTTTTGTTGTTTCATGTTCAGTATTTTGAATGAATATTTGACTCGCTTTATATTCTTGATTCAAGGTGGTGAATATGTAAGAGTACAGTTGAATCTCGATTATCCGAATATCTTATATCCGATCGCTTCTGTAAACAAAAGTGAATTTCAAAGGTTTTTTATTTATTATTTTATTTTTACTCGTTGGCTTAGTTTGTCTTTTCTCTGTTTCAATAATATGCTATTTCAATTATGCTATGCATGAGGTCTTTAAAACTGAAAATACTTATTGTACTGTATGATTACATAAAATTTATCAGTTTAAGAGAGAAAAAAATGATCTTTTTTTAGTTGGTGAAGTTGGCATCTTTTTTTTTCGCTAAGAAAATATGAATTTGTAAATAATAAAATTGTAACTGTAAATCTTTCGTTGTTTCATCAATTTTCCTTTCTAGTGTATCTTTAATTAACCATTACTGTTTCTTCTGCTCAAAAGATGCATTATATGCTACACTACTGTATAAATTAATGGGGCCGAAAATTTTTCTCTCGTTAAGTTCTAACTGTCGTAAGAATTTCTCGCCCTATACGGATTTTAACTGTTTTTTAATACAAAGGAGCTTGGTCTTGACTGGGTCTTAACTGTTAACGCTCTCTTCCTTGTTAACGACATTGGTTGCGCACCACCTCTCCATAGCGCAGGGAAATGCATTTTATCCCGATTTGTTCCTTCTGATCACTGTGATTTTTCTTATTCTGTTTTTCTAGTTTTTTTTTTATCATTTTTATTTTTCTATTTTTTTTGGCCGGGAAAGCCTGGTTGGTAGGACGTTGAACTCGTGTTCATGAGTTCGAATCCCGCCGGCCGGAAAACCCCGCCTCCCGTCTATTAAATGGTGGTTTGTACACGTTAAATCTATCGGGTTCACAAAGTTCACCAAGTTCCCAGAAATCAATACCTCTGGGGGTACTGAATTGAGGTGGATTGTTCTCCGGTTCAGGTCAAAATTGCTATCTGTGGATGAATGAAAGGAGTATTATTGGGTCGTTCTTGCAAAACGGGCTCCGACGTGTGTGTGGTTAAAGTCGTATTCTCAGCCGTAGATGACGACACTGAACAACAAGAAACGCAACCTCTCCCTTAAAATTCACTTGATTTTTCAAGCAGGCTTGCTACTATTGACAAGAGCAACAAGTAACAACAATTTTTCCAGTTTTCTTTGGGAACTTCACGTTTTTTTTAGTTTCAAATCTCTTTTGTTTCGTTACATTCACGTTTGGCGAGTCTTGAAAATGGGAGCCTATTTTTAAATCGCTCGAAACATGTCGACTGTTATTTGCTATTAATATATTTTTGAAGCGAATGAATTTTTTAAGCATGTAATAGGTCTTAACTGATTTGATTATATAATCAACACAGAAGTTCGCCGTAGTCGTGCTTCTATATCTGTAAAATTTAGTTTGTTGAACTGGGAGTTGGGCAAGAGCGCCAAACCAAAAAACCACAGTTAACACTGGTAATAAAGAAAAAACACTGTATTGAGCTAAATATTAATTACATATTTCACAAGATTGGAATAAAACATTCAAACCTTAAAAATTTTTTTCAAAAAAAAAGTTTTTTTTTACAAAATACGAATTTTAAGAAATGAGCAGGATACAAAACAATTCAACAAAACAAATGGACAAAATATGAAAATTACGAACATTAAGAAACTAAGCCAAATTTCTTATCATTCGTAATCATTATTTTTAAATTATTTTTTAATAATATATAGAAAGTTAAATTTAATGCATGTTTAATTTTCAAATTGAAAACTGATAAAAAAGCATCTAACACTACTTAGAAGATGCTGCGTAATCAACCTCGGAAATTAAAATTTTTTTCAAAATAAGAATTTTTTATTTCTATTGTAATTACAAAACATTATTTTATGTAGAAACTATAAATGTTTGGAAAAAATACATGATAACGACGCAGATATCTAAGAAAGTCTTGAGTGTTATTTATATTCAAGATTTGCAAGTTTTTATAGCTAATTCACTTGAGTAAATTTCTACATTCGTAAGGTGAAATGTCCTTGAATTGTTTCAGTAATGTTATACAAGTATTTTTATAGCTGGTTAATTAGTTTCCTTGTTTTATATTTAAAATAAAACATTTAAAGGAGGAAAATTGTACAGAATATTAGTTACCTCTATTATATAAGTCGAAAATCAAGTAATATTGTTTCTTCATTCTGAAACTATATAGTCAAATTTCATCGGATATGAAATCATTTTCGACTTCAAATTTCAAACGTAAAATCAGAAAGGGCACTAGTTAAAAACTTTCAGAATACTTTTTTTCCTTCTTCCTTTTATGAAAATTCGAATCTTCGTCGTTTTTAAAATGTACTGTGAGCCAAAAAAAGAAGACCAAGATATCACGCATAATAACTTGTTCTAACGATCGGATTTTCACGTTTCTCAATGGCTTCTAAGGATTCACCTCGAATATGTTAATTAGTCTGTTCTAACTATTAAATACGGTACGAAATCGTTTAGCATCAGATTCCGCAACTTAATTAGCAATAACTGTGAGTAATTAACATATTTGAGAACGACCCTTTAAAGATATGTTTTTAGTATGTGAACAGGGGTCTGTTTAGAAGAAATTTGGGTCCGTTAACGGACCCTTCACAAAATATCTTTTCTTAAAAACGGACCCTTCACAAAATATTTTAACTTAAAAACGGACCCTTCACAAAATGATTTTTCTTTTAATCGGACCCTTCACAATTTTTTTTTATCTTCATTATTGTTTTGTTAATCAAATAAACCCTTCCCAGGCCAGAAAACAAGAAAGATGGATGTAAACGAATTAAGTTTTGTCTTCTGAAGACGATTCTTCCATTATTCGTCCGAAATGAATATC
Source organism: Parasteatoda tepidariorum (assembly GCF_982258835.1). Taxonomy (NCBI): domain Eukaryota; kingdom Metazoa; phylum Arthropoda; class Arachnida; order Araneae; family Theridiidae; genus Parasteatoda; species Parasteatoda tepidariorum. The sequence continues at coordinate 22,278,617 of NC_141760.1, read as the reverse complement.
CTGCGTTCAGCAGTATAGGCTAAATACCAAATATTTGTATGTTGCATCTCTAATTTAGAAGCAGCAATTGTTGTTTAGTTTTGAAAATTTAATTTTTTTTATTATAATTTTACAGTATCGAGCATAATCTTGTATGCCTTTAAAAACTCATTGAAAAAGTTTTTTGCAATAACCGGACCCTATTTGCACAAATTCATAAAAGCGGACCCTGGTTGAAAGAATGTGAGTAATTTTTTCACAATTTCACGAAAAACGGACCTTTCACAAAATGTCTGGACAGACCCCTGGTGAAAATCCGATCATTGGAAAAAACGTTTATACAGATTAATATTTTGTTTTTTGCCATTGTACTTTGTGTGTGGATTTGATGCTTGAAATCATTACAAAGATGCAATATGAAATAAAATACTTACAATAGTCTATAATCACTCTGTTTTCAGCACATTTTAACATTATAAGTTGCACATGCTACATTTGTTGTCACAATGAGTATCTTAACTCCCAAAGGACTTCTAGAGTAGTGTCCTAAATTTTCAATTATATTGAAAGAACAAAAATACACTCCTTTCAATTTCGAATGTATGATATTATTTATATTGTTGTTGTTATTGTTGATATTATTTATTTTATCTAAATAAATCTTATGATGTATAATTATGGTTATTTTTTATCGCTCTGCAATTGTCTGAAAAAATATGCCGAAACAAAGTATGCGGATCTTATATGTAACCTCTTTTCCCATATTTTGTTACAACGTGCCATCTGTAAACATTTCGCCACTTGTTTATTGCAATTTAATAGTAATCAAAATGCTGCACCATAAGCCCAATTGTCTTATTTCTTTTTACACTAATTAAAAACAATAGAATCCGTATATTGCGTGACACACCACCATTTGAGAAAGCATTGTCAAAATTGCTATTTACAGATACAAATCGCTCATCGTAGGAACATCTTTCACCAGGAGCAATTTTTCCACCAACTGTTAAATCTCCCCTTATTCCATTGATGAATGCACCAATTAAAATAGCTTATCTGCAAGGAACACCCAATGATAGAACCTTGAACTCCGGCAGTGGATAGCGAACGAAACGAGACCAGATGCACATTCGGTTGGGCATGTTCAGATATCAGAACGGATGCCAGTTGACATAATTTCATGTACGCTGCAGTAGTGTCGACTCTTGAAATTGTCATCGACTTGACAAGTGATGCCTCAGATGAGGAGAATTGGTGATAATTCGACCGCGCGGAATGAAGATCTCTTGGAAGATACTAGAGAACTTCTTTGACCGTTATCTGCGCGTGGATTGATTTTTATCCTCTTCCTGTCTAGTATATTTATAACTGACTATTCTATTTTTAATTACAATTCACATTTTGTCGTCACAGAAACTAAAAACATTGCATTTTTATTTGAACGAAAATTTACAAAAAAAATTATAAATTCTGTATTTAAATTTAATTCATAGTAATTATTAATTTAGATTTCTTTTTACAACACCGAGAAAAATCGTATGGTAAAATTGCCATACGGTATGGTAATGCCATTTCCGGTAAAATAAACAAAATATAATATTGGCTAATAAACCAAAATAAATGGTATTTAAATAATTCATTTGGTATTTTTCCGTTCATATGGCAATGGTTAATCGGAAATATGGGTTTGCCAATTTTAATTTTTATTACCACACATTTAGTAAAAAAAAAATGCAAAACTGAAAAGCAAAATTAACCGAGTCTTTACGCATTGACCAAATTTTACCACATAGTAAAAAACTATATTTTGTCATTAATTTTATCTAAATTATTGCCAAAGCTCTTCGGTTGAAAAAAACAAGCTTTTAGGTGTTCCCATAGAACCATAATACGGTAACTACTACTATAGTATAGTAGGTATATTATAGTAGTACTATATTACTATATTATAGTAGTTTTGACCATACTTTTTTCTTTGTTTGTGGAAGAAATAAAATAGATAAATACGACGGGAAAAAAATCTGCTATCGATTTCATATGTAAATGCATTTATGCAAAAACTCACACACATTGACGAAATGCTGTGTTTCGACGCTTTTTAGCTTTATGGTGTTCCCATAGAAACAGAGAGACGGTAAATTTTTACCATATTCTGGTAGTTTTCACCATACTTTTTTCTTAGGGAAATATGCAGAAGAATTGAAACGAGTTTAAAGAATGGTAAATGCTTTTGCTTCGTTATGATTTTTGAAGCATATGCTTTTTTAAAATTTATGTATAAATATAATTTTATACATTTTTTAAAGAAACTGTTTCCAAATTCACGTGTATCTTGTTGAATTCCGTTTTGAAATTGTGAACACTTTCTGACTACCTAGAGTATTAAAATCTCTACTGGGGCTCCGTGTCTGATGTCAACACACGTTTCAATTTTTTTGTGTGACGGTTACTATCAGTTTTCTTCATGTGTTATCGTTTTCTGACATTTCATATTGTCAATGTTTGGAAATAGAAGAAAACAATAAAATAAAATTTTGAAAGCTACATTTTTTAAGTAGCTGACTAAAAATGAGAAAATAATTGTATTTTGTGAGACATAAAAAAAGAAAAATCTAGGCGTATCATTTTCATAATTAAGTATCATAACCTATTATTCAAACCTGTATTTTAAAAGTGATGAGTTTCCGTTTTTTAAAGTTTTTAATTTTATTATTTCTAATAATACTGTTTTATTCAACAAAGAAATCAAATTTCATGATTTTAATTTTTTATTCATTTTCAAAATAAAGTAAATATTCCTAAATATATTTTGTGATTCAAGAGATAATTAGTAATTTCTTAATTTTTTCGTTCATATAAGTTCTTTATTTATAAAAAGCTCTTCTGGTAAACTTAAAAAGAACAAATGTTATATTATTAACGTTTATTTAAAGCGATTGATGATGTATGCGTTTTAAAAATAAAACATGCAAAAATGTTAACTTTGTGATTGAAATTGTTGTATTTAAACCCTTTATATTTGAAACTGTTAGGATATAACCTATTTTTTTTACTTTTCAGTTTTCTGTTCTACTAATTTACATTACAAGAAAGCACTTTTTGAAAAATTTAAATGCAAAGCCCTTAATAACTGATACGCTTCTTTAATTCAATGGTAATAAGAGTTTTAAGCTTTATTATTTGATTCTCGATTTAATGGCATTTCGCATCTATACTTAAACATTTATTTATCAAAAAAATTTATGAAAAGAAATATAACAAAATGAATGAGAATGAAAAGCAAATTACAATAAAAATAGGCAGTATGATATAATTATTCTTTCTCATGAAATAGAGACAAAACATATTCCTGGAAAATAAAACAATATATTCCTTAACTCAAAATGATAGGGAGAAGGAGTTCTTTCTTCTCATTAGTTTCGAGCTTTCCCCCGCCGGAAATCCTCCTTCATTCTATCCTTTCCTTAAAAATCCCTTTTACCCATTCATAAAACCTCCCCCCCCCCTAGACGTGATTCTAAAAATAATTCCTCTCTGGTTAGATTCAAAAACAGATGAGCACTAACAGAAGGTATAAATCATCTATACACGTGCACCTGACATTACTTTAGAACACGACACATGTTCACTGAATAATCATTATTCGCGCTGAATAAGCTGTTAAATCGAATCATGTTTTCGTTCTAGATAAATCGTTGTATGTTAATTTTGTAAGACGCGTTAAACAGTCGACCCGATTCTGAGTTTACGACTCGTAGTCTCGTAATTTTGAACCAACCCAGAAGATAAGGGAACTCTTCGATCAAATATTGGGACGAACTGGCTTTCGTAAAGGACTTTGTGATGGAACTAATTCACATTTGCGTTACTTGGAAGGAAAAAACACGAAAACCTCCACCCCTTAGCCCGATGCTTAGGGGATTCTAACCCATGATCCGTTTTACCACTAAGGATATTTTACGTTAGCCGCGGGCCTGGAGTATCAACCAGCCATCGCTCGGATTCAAACCTGGGTTGCCTCGTTGGGATGACTGTCCCCTATCCCCTGAGCCACCGAGTCTTAAAATCATAGTTTCGTGTAATCAAGCTTAAGGACAACGTTAATAGAGTTCAACTTAGCATCATTTAACGATAGCAACAAATTCTAACAATACTATGAACGCTCACTGAAATTTTTATCAGTGCAGTGGAAAATGCTAAATTATTTTTTTGTCAAATTTGAAAGCAGTGATATTCTATTGTATCGAATCTGAATAAAAATTAACTTCAAACTATTTTTTGGGTCATATATTGTCTCAAAATATTGATATTTCAGGAAACGTTGCAATGCTTTCTCAATTTAAATAATTTACATTATTTTTACATAAATCAATATTTTCGTTACTCAAATAAAATTTACTGACTTGCTCGATAATATCGTATTTCTATAGATTTCGATTAATAGATAACAATCACACAATTTTATAAGTTTGTTTTATTATTCTTCATTTGATGTATTGTTCCTAAACTCTCAAGGAAAAGATTAAAAAGGAATAAAATTCATCAAAAAAACATTTGCTATCATCCAATTTTTATTGCATAGTTAATAAAATTTATTATCCAATTTAGCGGAGGAGGGAAAAAGGGACAATATTTCTTTGCGCTGTTTCTGTGAAATAACAATTAATAAATTTTCCTTCTCCTTGGTAAGCTTAACGAAAACTAAATTTAGTCAAAAATTTATCTATCATTGATTTTATTTTGACCAATTTTTTTAATTTTAATTTCAAGTAACTTAAAAATTTTCATTATCACTTAGCACTTTAAAGGCAGTTTTAAGTCTTAGTTTTATTATTTTCCATAAGTAATTTCTAAATTTAAAAGAAAAGAAAAAAAAGTGAAGTTGAAATAAATTCACCTTTAAAAACCCTTTGTTATCATCGGATTTTATTATATAATTTATAAGATTTATTATCCATTTTAGTGCAAACAGAACGCGTTTGCTCAGCCTTCTGGGAAATAGCGGTTAACTGCTGAAAGAAATTCTCTTCCTCGTGAGAAGCTTTGACCTAGAGAACGCCCAAAACGTCAAGGATCAACGCGTGCCGTTCTTTTCGCAGCCATTTGGTTCCCATTTTTTTGTTTTCTTTTAACCACTCAAATGTTTTTCCTCAAAGAGACTATGCAAAATCACTACTTGGAATTGATGAGATAGCTCTGCTCAAATAGAACTAACTGTAAAACGAGTTCTGTTCGGAAGAACTTTATTTCCCTCAATTTGCGAGTTGCAATATGAAATGATTCTCCACTTCCTTATTATAGCACCATTAAGTGACATCAACGGCAAGAAAGAAAAGCACTAAACTGTAATCGGTAGCAATGAAGATAAATTTAGTTGCAATATATAATTTTGCGAAGAAAATGAGCTACATAAAAGAATCTCTGTTTAGAAGGAAAATAAGTTGTTTCTTTCTGTGGCTTACTCTAATTTCTTAATCTCCCTATAAAATTAATTTAATGGTTCCTGTTAAATATATGCAACCTTTTGGATATTTTGTATCTATTTTCTCGATCGTTTGCATTTTCCTGAAAGGCAAACGATAGTAAAATAAAATGCTATTTCATCTAAATTAAGGTAAAAAATTGTTTCTTTTTGTGGTTTACTCGAATTTCTTAAACTGCCTATAAAATTAATTTAATGCTTCCTGTTGAATTTATGTGACCTATTGAATATTTTATATTTATTTTCACTATCTTTATTGTTTTGCTAAAATGCAAACGATTACATTTTACCAAAATCAAATTGGGTATAATATAAAAAAAACACAACTATTTCCACTTAGTAGGAATAACATTTACCATGACGCAATGCTAAATTCTATGCCACTATCCATATAAATGCCACTATCCACATAAATCAATTATTAATCAAAAATCGAATATCAATTACTTTTCTTTATAATGCAATAAAATCTGGCGAGCAGCTATTTAAACGATCAAACACTTCGTTTGTTTATTTGTGGCTTGAAGTTAGGCTCGCAGAAAATGCCGTTCATGGGTTAAATTTAGTAGGAATAACACAACCTGTGACGTGCTATAGTATACCCAATTATCAAATGCGGACGAGGCATTTTTTTTGCTCAATTTTAGAGAAATGTAAAGGATACTAAATTTTTGTATGAAATGTTCTTTAATACTGAAGTAGATTATAAAAAACGGTTTAATTTTAAAACATAATATCGGTAGTTTGACCCGCAAAATGGTACGAATTTGTTGCAATCTAAATAAGCTGTTAAATATAATCATATTTTCGTTCAAGTTGAGCCATAGTATTGTACAAAGAAGTCTGAGAAAAGAAGTACGATAATATGGTTTAACCAAACATTTTATTAAAGTTGCAACAAATTTGAACGATGTTAAAGTTCAACATACTCCAAAATTTTTAGCAGTGTACGTTTATGGAAATATTCACATTCTCTTTAATATTTTAAACGCAACAGCGCCTACCTATCTGACGCTTTGCCATTTAGTTTATCAATATAATTTGTGTAAGTAATGACTATCAGAAAGTGCTCAGAAAAGCAGAAAGTGCTCAAAACTACGACTTGCATCTCAGAACAATGTATGTCCAAATCGTAATGATAATTATGCATATTATTTTTATTCCATTGTGTACACATTTATATTTCATTTGAGTTTTAACTCAGGTTCTTTATTTTGTTTTTAAAAATTCAGTTTGTAAAATAAAATTATTTGTCTTAGAAAAATGGTAATAATTTAACTAATAAGAGTTGTTTATTTTATACCATATACATAGTACATTCTAAATTATCATAAGTTTTGATATCGAGCATTATATACAATTATGCTCCTCCTATGTCCAATGTTAATTTTCCCTGACCCCAGTAAATCCCCATGATATCACTATGTTATTAAACGTAACTATTCACTCTCAATCTTATCCCCTTCCCTATGATATCAATGATCTCCCCTATCTTATCAAATGGTATACTGATACCATCTCCCGAACGCTCCCATCTATGGTATCAATTTTCCACTTTTCCTCATTAAAGTTTCCTTTATAGCATACACGGTATGCTTGAAGTTACAATTTTCTGGCATTATGGGAACACCAAAAGCTCGGTAGATTTTGGTAATAATTTTGGTAAAATTAACAATAAAATGTGGTTTTATAATCTGATAAAATGTGGTAAACATTGGTAATTTTATCATGATACCTTCGAGTACGGCATAAAAACCATTTATTCGGTTAAATTTACTTTTCAGTTTTGTCTTTTTTACTAAATGTGTGACAATAAGAACTGTAATTTTGAAAACCAGAATTTCCGTTACCATGTGAGCAGAAAAATTACACCAAATGAATGGTTTAAATACCGTATATTTTGGGTTCATTAATCAGAATTAAGAATTTTTCTTACCCGAAATGTCATTACCATAAAGTACGGTAATTTTACCCGAATTGCTTTTGCCGTGTGATAGTTTTATATAATAACACTCAATGAGAAATAGTTTTTAAAAAAATTCGACTTGTTCAAAAACTGATATTTATATGTAGAGCCATTGCACCATTCTCAATTGATATCAAACGATACTGATTAAAAACATTGTCGCTCTTGAAAGATATAACGATTTAAATTTCCATTCAGCTTAAACTCTAGACTATTTTAGAACATAACTTTGTGCCCATTAAATCAACCGGATACATGTTGCATGAAAAAGGAGAACGTAATTACTGGTTTACGTTTCAGATTTTATATATTTGCTTAACCATTATATTGTTAACCAACTATTTTTAAACTGAAAAACGTTCTAGAGAAAACGATTTTTTCCCTTCAGTTAAATTTAGAATTTGAACAAAAGAAGCATTTAGGTTGCGTCAGGTATACCTGCCATTTTAATTCAATTTTCGTTAATTCCATTAACATATTTTGAGACTTGAAATGTGTAATTTTACATTTTGAAACTCTTGCTCTATTATAGTGAATGAATATAATTGAAAACATTAAATCGTTTGATTTTATCTAATAATAGCTTGATTATAAATGATGGGCACCCTTTTATGCTTGTTGAAGATTTGTATTTTAGAAATCTTTAGAATATTACCTGTTTTTCAGAGTAATAAAGAAACTAACAAAAGTCAAAAATAAAAGTTTGAAAATTATAACCCTTTGGAAAATAGTAAAATCAGTTTCATAAGAACTGTTTGAACGATTTAAATTATTTCAATAATAATAGTAATAATATATGAATAGGCTGTTCCTAATTTATGAATATTTAAATAATAGTGTTTGATTTCAATAGAAAGACACTGAATTGAAAGAAATTGTTATTAATAAAAAAAATTAATCCGCTCGATGCCCTCTTTTTTACAATTTTTATCAAATTTTATTCTACATATTTACAATGAAAGTCACGAATAGCAGTAGAATAATTTTTTAAAACTATAATTGGAAAAGTTTCCTATAGTAATTGTATTGTAATTTCCTATCTTCACTGTCATTAGATTATTTTATCTGTAGTGAATTTTTCGTCATTAAAATAAAATAATAAAAAATAATAATTAATTAAAAATAGTTACGTCATCCAACGAACTTTTCTTCTTAATACCTATTTTATATCTACAAACAACACTATTTTTTTAAAATATTCGAAAGTTTTTTTTTCTGCAGATTTAAAAAGCACTGTAAAGACAATAATATAATAATTCTAAAATTTTCATTAGAAAATTTTTTTGTTATTATAATTAATTAAAATAATTGTCCTTTCGCCGCATCGGCGCATTTCAATAGAACAACGATTTTTAAAAAACAAACGTTGTTCTCAAATTTTATTTAATAAATTATTTTAATTATTTAAAAATTATATATTATTTATTATTAATTATTGATTTATTAACTTTTATTTAAAAATTCTCTGTAAAAAACAGTACGTGACTTTTTAAATAACTAAAAAATATTTTCTATCTTTAATTTAGAAATTGGTCTGTCGTCCCACTGAAGTATTTTATGTCTGTTTTTTTTTCTTCTTTATTTTTTCTTCTACTTTATTTTCATAGATTTTTTTTCAAGCAGATTTAAAATGCATTATAGAAAGTGCAACAGACTGATTTTTTTAAAATAATAATTCTCAATTTTTATTATCGTTTGCTCTTGGTCTGCCATCTTTTAATATGATTTTTTAAAAAAAAAAAAAAAAAAGATCGTTTTAACCCTTTAAAGCACCGAAGTCGAACTAACAGCTATAGCTTTAAAAATGAATATAGCAAATATTAAAATAGCCGAATATTTCAATACACTGGTTCTCGGATTCTGTGAATTTTTAAAATTATTATCAAAATTATGTTGAAAAAATTCGATGGTGTATTTCATATTTATTACGATTTAATAGTGAAAAATCTTGTTTACTTACATTGCGACAGATAGGTAATCACTATTGGCTTAATAATAAAGAAAACAAGTTTTTCAAAAAAATATTCTCATTATTTGAAGATAAATCATATCCACTTCCTACGTTAATGTAAATTTCAATGTCGTTTTCGAATAAGCTTAATTAGGTGTTTTTTTAAGTATAAAAATGGCCTTAACTTTATTTTTCTTTTTGGAAAAAAAAAGTTAATTAAGTAGATATATAGCATCAAACGCTTAAATAAATATTTAACGTCGTATTATTTTTATGGGAAGAATAAATTTATCAGGAGCCATCGAGTAATTTATGAAAGCGACCGAATTAATTGTTTTTTTTGTATTTAACTTCTTCATATTAAACTTATTGTTTGCCTAAGATGCATATTTCTAAACTACTTTAGTTAAAAGCAAATGTAATAGTTTAAAAAAAGAATTAATAAATTTTCTATAGTAATAATATTTTATCCCAAATAAATACCGAATAAAAATTATGTATATCAATGTCCATCTGTAACATCTTATTTGTTTACATCGCCTTAACGAATAAAACTGTTTAGTGTGTTATTTTTTACTATAGTTATTCTTTTCTTTGTTAAAATTCGAATCTGCTATGATATATGAATTTTTTCTTGCTGTTTAAAATTGATGAATTTATTATAAAAGAGACAATTGGGAACAGAGGGGTTTTTGCACGAAGAAAGCAACCCCAAATTCACTAATTATCGACGAGTTATATAAAATTGAATATAGATAATAAATTCCAGTAATTCCGTGACGACTGATTTTACAGATGTGCCTGGTACTTACACGAATCGAAACAGCTGTATTTTTCCCAGTGAAAACTGTATTAAAATTAAAAGTTATACCTACCTGGTTCTCACTGTACCCTGTCTCACAATTGTTCCACTAGTCTTATGTTCAAGAAACTCAAAAAACATTCTTTAAATATTTGGCTAATGTATATGTTATAATATATGTGTTATTATGTGTCTGGACAGGAGCCTGTCCAGATATTTTGTGAAAAGTTCTGTTTTTGTAAAATTGGGAAAAAATAACTCGTAATTTGGGAATATAAAATAAACGTTAAGTCCCATTCTTTCAACCAGGGTCCTGCCTTTGTGAATTTGTACAAATAGGGTCCTGTTATTGCAAAAAACTTTTTCAAAAGAGTTTTTAAATTGTAAATGGATACAAGATTGTGCTCAACGCTATAAAATTTTAATAAAAATAATAAAATTTTCAAAAATAAACAGCAATGCTGCTACTAAATTAGAGATTCAACATGCAAATATTTGGTATTGAGCCTATACTACTGAAGCCAGGATATTCATTTCGGACGAATAAAGGAAGAAGTGTCTGCCGAAGACAAAACTTAGTTCGTTTACATCTGTCTTTCTGCCCCCCCCCCCCACCGGGAAGAGTTTATTCGATTAACAAAACAAAAATGAAGATAAACAAATTTGTGAAGGGTTCGATTAAAAGATAAAATATTTTGTGAAGTGTCCGTTTTTAAGAAAAGATATTTAGTGAAGGGTCCGTTAACGGACCCGAATGTCTTCTAAACAGACCCCTGGTTATGATTAACTTTTCATGCTGAATGTATTTTTAAAAAAAAATATAATTACGAATGATTTTGTAACTTTTTTAAATGTGTTCTTTTGAATCATAAAAATTTGCTGTTTCTCATTGAATCATGAAAAAGGCATGAATTAACAGGTAAATACAGTGTATTTCATATAGCAGCTAAGTGAGTATGACGTTTCAAATATTTCTTGAAGCATCTCAGCAAATCTCATTTGAGCTTGATGTAAAAATAACGCATTACTTGTTTTTTTCAAACACAGTTAATGTGTTCGGGGTGGCTAATTTAATTTTGACGGATGAATAAGCGCTTTAATAGCGTGTTGCCAAATGCAAACTACACAACTCTAGCGTAAAACTTCTAGTCTTTCTCTTTGTTTGTTTCACTCTCAAGATAAATGATATTTGTTTTACGAGACTTGCTGCTAGTTTTCGAATTTGTAAACAAGTTTAGATTTTCTGCAGTGATAGATAAATAATAATTTTCTTTTTATATCTGAGCGAGGAATTCGAAGCAAATATTTTGTTAAAATAAGAGTTCGGAAATACAGCAAAAAGTCATTGACTTATATGCAAACGATTTTCATTCGTGTAACTTAATGCAAATGAAACGTGAAAAAAAAGTTAATTTTATTTTAATAATTTCTGCTTAAGTTAGTTTCATATAAAATTAATATCAAATAAATAATAGAATAACTAGTAAATAATTCTTTAGGAGGTTCCATGATGCATTTTTTTTAAACGTAACTCTTTTGCTGTTAAGAAACTTGTATAAAATGATAATATGCCCTTAAACATCTGAAACATTTTATACTATTCGCAAAAGAGTTAAATATTAAGTCTTCTTTAAATTAAAAATGGTGGAAGGCATTTCTCTTAATGCAATAAAATGGAAGAGTATGTCACACTTGTTGGTAAGTAGTTCATGTTGTAGTTTTTTTCATTAAATTGAAAGTTATTTTTCGTAACATAGTTCCTTTACTTTCTCCTTGAGAACTAGACAAATAATTCGAAATAATAATTAAAAATTTTGAATAAGGAACAAATAATTCAATTACCTTATTCTGCATCTTTTGCAACGCTTTAAAATGGAAGAAGAGTTAATGTCATATCAATTTTTTCCGAACATCATTACCTAAAATGTAAATATTCTTCTTAATTAAATTTTTTTTTAATTTAATGTTTTTATTGTAGTAAAATTTCAACCATAGTTTAATGTTTGAAATACACTACAATGCAGATGGAAATATTTAAAACTCTTTAAAATTAACTTCCAGGTGATAATAAGCCTAACATAGGGGTGAAACTATGCCTCGTCCCGAAATTTACCACTACAGATCGGGAAAGTAAAATTTTAGCTTTGTAAACTGGCCCATCACCTTGACATTTATTTAAGTACAAAAATAAGTAAATAAAGTAAAATAAAAGCAGAATAACTCTAACGAGAAAATATTTTTGATACAGTTACCGAGCAAATGGAGCACCCTGTTGACCCCCAAATTCCAAGCAATATGAAAAATGAAAATGTATAAAGATGAAAAACGTAAAAAACCTGAATATAATTCACGGGAGGATCCCAAATATATGGTAATTATGTTTGCTTTACAACTTCTATAGTAGGTCACTTCATTGCTTTTTTAAAAAAGTTATGACAGAAAATTGCAATTAACAAGCTGAAACATCCTTTACCTTCAAGGATTTCTGAAGGTATGCAGTTTGTATGTAGGCGTAAGCTGCTTTCCGAAATCAAACGTCTGATCGATTAACAACGAGTTCATTATCGTTACAGAAGAATCGGTACTCATATTTAATAAATTAATCTTTTTTTTCTACCGGTTTCCATCTGAAATTTTTTTCTTTGTTGTCAAAATTATTTTTATTATTATCAATATTTAATTACCAATTTTTATGGCAAAACTAATATATTAATTTAATTATCGAATTAATTAGCTAGAAACCTTCTCTAATTTTTGTAACGTTTGTTTCCATATAGTCAGGACTCTATAATTAATTTAAAAAAAATTTTTTTCTTCTAAATAAAGGTAAAAATATGTTTCATTACTTTATCTTTTAGTTTCCTTATCTAATGACTTAGTCTAAAAATGTAGTAATTGTAAAATTGTAAAATCAGTTTCGACCAAGTTTCTTAAACTTTAGAACACTTTATTCCGTTAAAAGTTTTGTTTTACCCGAGTTCTAGAGAATGTTTATAATGTAAATAGATTTTTAAATAATAAGTTACAACAAGCAACCCTACTGTATCTCATTTGTTTTGTGGTGCCCACAATGGAGAACCTTAATATGCGCATGAAGTCCCGCTCTTTCTTGTGGAGGAATTTTTTTAAACCTCTTTTTAACTCGTTGGTTGCCATCTTATTAAACAAAACCTTTTTTAAAAATTTACTTAATCGCGAAATGATTATCTTCTACGATTATATAAATAAATTCTCTACGTAATAAAAATAAATTCTTTTTTTTTTTTTAACAGGAATAATTCGGAAGGTCATCCTTTATTTCTTTACTTCTATTGATTGATTTGAATATTTATATAACCGCAGACGCATTTTATGTTCTTTTCAAACGATTTTCATTTTTGCAGAATGGAACAGGATGCTTCATTGTTTTCCCACACAGTTTCCGGGTGCCTTTTATTTTTTTGTATTCCCAAACGATATTTGTAAAAAAAAAAGACAGAAAGCGATCGGAAACTTTCGAATTCGGCCTGCGGTCGTTGATCGTTGCGCATCGTCTGCAGCGAGAGGATGCTCCGGAATTCGGCCTTCAAAAAAATTGTGTGCTCTCTTTATGTTTACTCTCTATTACTATCTCTTTTTTCATGATGATCGTTGGTAGTTAAATGCGTTTACTTCGAATCAGGGTCTTCAAGCACGCGTAATCAGAGCGAAAAATGAAAAGGAACTTAACCAAGAACGCTGTCTCACGCCTCGAGCTTTTAAGTTTTCTTTTTTTTTCCCCTTCACAACCCTTTCTCTCTTTTTTCCCTCTTTCTTTTCACAAGTTGCTTGTTACAAATTATTTAAATAAGTGCAATTATTTTTTCACGTTTTATGCATGCCTTACTAGTTTTAATGTATGTCGATGTAAGTTTTGTTACCCTTCATTTTTAAAACTAGAAAAGGAATTCGCAGTTTTAATTTTTTTTTTTTTTTTTTTATTAAAGAAAAATTTTTAAATTTATGTACATGAGTTTTTAGGGTTCCTTTTCTGCATTGCTAACATATAAATTAACTTAAACATTCACTTTTGAATAGATTTGTTTTCAACTTTGTTTTTTACCTAATTTCTGTTAAGTAAAAGAAAAAGAAAATATCAGAATACCATATAAATAATGTGAAATAAATTATGATTGAATTTAACATTTGAAGAAAAAGGACAATTGTAAACATAAAAGTCAAAAATAAATAAATAAATGAAAAAGTATAAAAGTTAGTAAATTAGCTAAGCCGCTTTAAAAAAATTGAAAAGTAAGCAAAGTTATATTGAAGACATAAATGTTAGCTTTTAAGCAATTTTACTATTCTCTTTATTTTTTGATGTTTATATTTCAGCGTAACATTTATAGCAATAAACATTAAGGAATTAAGGAATTAATGAGTGAATTAAATGATAAAATCTGATTTTGAGTCATTATTTATTTTTATTTTCCCTTATAATTCCATTACTTTAAATCATTGAATGTTTTGATTAAACATTACATAAATGCTTAATTGTAATGCATTTACATAAATGAGTTTACTTAAGAGTAATAATTTTACAATCAATGCATGCTTCTTTGCAAAGAATGTAGGAAAAAGAAGAATGTAAGATTTGAAGTTTTTTAATTTATTTTTATCAGACTATATTTAATTTAATTTAATTTTATTTATTTTTACACCTTTATTTTTTTAATGATTATAAATTATATTAATATTTATATTGCTGCATAATTGTGGTCTTGTATAATTAAAATGCTAGTGACAAATTGATTTATCCAAGTCTCTGTATATTAATTTAGAACTATAATTAAAAAAAAATTGTCTCTTAATGAAATCATGAATAAACTCCTGGAAAATTAGTAATAAATCTTTTTTAAATCGTGATAAATAAACCATTACTTCAGTAATACATTTTATTATTCCACTTCTTAATTTTCATTTTATTTTTGGAGCCAAAAGAAAAAGTAATTTATTTTTCCGATTACGAAAAAAGAAATGTTATTAATTAAAAAATTATACACATGGGGGCAGTAAATTGTTGACGTGGGCTTACTACGTCAACAATCTACTACCTCCGTCTTCAAGTATGAAATAAAATTTAACGAAATAATTTATTTGAGAAGAAAAATATAATTGTATTAACTTGCTCGTTGCTTCCAATTATACAGCGCATTTTTTTTTTTGTACTTCTAATTATGCAGGAAAATATTTCTTACAGTTTTTAAAGGCCAATGACTTCTCTCTGTCTTGGTAAAAAAATAAATAAATGAAAAGAACGTGTGGTATTACTTTCACATATGGTTGTTGAGTCATCTCTGCATTTTTTAGAACGTCTCCGACTATATTATGTGTCATAGTTATGGCAACAGTAACCTTTACCTTTGAACGACGCCTGGAAAACAATAACAAAGACGAGGTTTAAAATTACTACTAAAGGCAAGGCTGTTTGAACCCTCTCATGACATAGCATATTTAGCGTAAGAGGTTTAAATAGTGTTGCATTATTCATAAAATAGCTACAAATAATTTGTGGAGGAATTTAGCAAGATTTGCTGATTTAAATCTGCTTAAAAAAACATAGTTTATTTAAATCGAATATTTTTTTTTTTAAGAAATCGATTTAAAAATTTAGAAAGCATTTTAATATGAGATTGTCTAACTTTTTATCAATTTTTCATACTTTAGAATTTTATTGTAAATATATTACGTTTTATTTCGTTTTATTTATTTTCGTTTTTTTTCTTATACTTTTATTTATTTACTTGCCTGTTTTCCAGGAGTTAATAATGATACATTTGATGATTCTGCTTTATGATCTAATTTGATAGTTCTACTTTTAATAAATTGGAATTTAATTTGGTTAATAAGTTCCAATTAACAAAATTATTATTTAGTGTGAAATATATTACGGTTATTTCAGAATGACATTTTAAAAATCCTATAATTGTACTTAATTTTTAAGGAAACAAACTAAGAGCAATGAGAAAGCAGTTATTGAATGTTTATTTTCAAGTTACAGATAAACAGAAGTTCGCAAAATTTTTAAGGCAAATTTCCCATTTAAATCAAAACAATTAAATTAAATGAATCAGATTTTTTTTTTATTTTTATGAAAATATCAAATTCTTTTTATTTTACCAAATTCCCCCCCCCCAAAAAAAAAATCACGAATCCTGTTTTATAGTGATAATTTTAAAACTTTAATACTTTTTATTAGTGCTAAAAAGAGGGGAAATTTTTTTTAAAAAGGATAATAATATTTTTAAAGTAAAAGTAATTTATGAGATTTTTAAGATCGCTTCAACCACAGAGTTTGTTTATCATATGACATATAGGTTTCGGATTATAGATGTTTAAATAAATCGATATTGTTTTTCGAAATTTTAATGTTTTTATTTACCTAACTTATCAAATGCTGTTTGTTTGTAAATATTAATCTTATGTTTCATCATGCAAAACTTACCATGAGAAATAAAAGCTTACATAATTATGTCGAAATCAAGGCACTTTTTGCCTTCATAACTTTAAATTTCATGTGGCTTATCGGTGTTAACTAATAGATGTTCTTGGCGTTTTCTCATGATTCTAAAAATGCTACATTGCCAGAAAATACAGTTCGAACCATAATGTCAGTATCTTGAACCATAATATCGTTTAAACTTGCTGCAACCTTAATAAATAATTAAATTGAAATAATTTCCCCTGTCGAACTGTCGATTATATCACATGATATTATGGTATATATAAGGCTGCAGCAAACTTAGACGATATTATGGTTCAGCTGTGTAAAATACTGAACAGTATAATAATGTTCCAGTCATCTATTATTTAATTCATCTGATGAAGTAGTTAGATTTTAAATTAAATAGTTTTTTTAATAATCTGAAATTCCATAAAACTCGTTTTTGACAGAAAGATAAATAATACTTTTTATAACATAATATTCGAATTTCGTTGCTTTTCTTTTTTTTTTTCACTGGACATTTAGTGATGAATCACTAAATTTCCTGCAGGTCAGATGCATTTCAGCTATTAAACCACTTCCTTATTTATTTACTTGGTACAGAAAAGAGTTGAGAAGTATTTTTAAAAGCGCCATTTTTTTTTTCCTTCCTAAATCCGGGTGGAATTCTAAAAAGCATCGATATCCTTTTACCTATATCGATTTCTGCCGCTTTTGTGGTTGAAAACAATAGTGGGAAATCTCGTTATGTATTCACTGGGTTTTTCTAGTTTATTTTCGGCTTGATTATGACTGTTCTATCCCAAGCATGTATTTATTTTTCGAGAAACGCATTAGGTTAAAAACCTATCATCCTAAATGAAAACGATTCTTTTAACGACGTGTTTTTAAATTCAGAAAGAACATTATCTTTGGTTCCACTTTTTCTTTGTCCACACGCATTCTTATCTTATAAAAACTTTATATTATTTTGTGTTACTTTTTATATTACTTTATTCTTGTGTATCAGTTGTTGCATATTTGCTGAAGTTTCCATTTAGAATTTAATTTTGTTTTAAAACGCAATAAGTAGTAAAGAGTTTTTGAATCACTTAGTTTCTTCCTTTTTGCAAAAGATATTAAATTAAAAGACAAACAAAATTCTGAACAAAAAAAATTCTGAATTTGAAGAAGAAAGCTGGATACTATTTGTAATAATTTTATGGTAGAGGTCATGTTAAATTATCAATAAATATAATAAACTGTTTTTGTTTTTGCGCTGTCGTTAGCTATTAAGGCAAGGTGTGCGATTGTTCTTGTTTTCCAGTGGCACCATCTTTATGGTAAAGAATTCGACCACACCCATACGTCATACCCGTTTATGGGGCGTAACCTTTCATCTATCCATTCATTCATCCATCCACAGATCGTAATTTTGACCTGAACCAGAGAACGATCAATCTCCAATTCAGTAGGTAGCCCCAGAGGTATATTTGTTATGGGAACATGGAAGACTTTGTGACCCGACAGATTTAGCGTGTACCAGTCACCATTTACTACAAGGGGAGTCTTCGGCAGTCTCGATTCGAACTCCCGCTCTCACGAACGTGAGTCCAGCGCCCTGCCAACCAGGATATCTCGGAGTATATAGAATTGACTCAATTGAATGAGAAATACAATTATTTTAGTGTCATGTTTATATACAATTTATCTATTTTTAATTATGAATGTTTCTAATAACACAAATGGGTACTTATTAATATGACTTGAAATTAAAAAAAAGGCAAATTTATTAATATAACGCCTTTTATACGTTAGACTGATACGCTTGAATAAAAGATTACTTAAATTATTTAGATCGAAAAAATTTCCTGTGTGCTTTTATAATCTTGAAGAATCGTCTCATAAAACGGACTGTGGAGACTAATTGCTTGAGTGGACAAAAATATTTTTCTGTTCCTCTCAACAGCTTGTTAAAACTGTTGATGCTTGAATAAGACTGCATTATTAAGATTCCCTAATTATCGTGGTGCTATAATTTCAAACCAAGTAACGCTTTACAATATAATCCCCTCCTTTATTATCCAAGTTAAAGCAATTACTGTTATTGGACTTGTTCAAACTCTCAACGGATGCGTTTAGACAATTGGAATTAAACGCATTTCTAAAACCATTCAAAGTTAACTTTCTGTTCTTGAAGAAGTTCCGACCGATTCTATAAGCACACCCGAACAAAGGTCGTAAAAGATTTGAAACAATACGAAGTAAGAAAAGCAATAATAAGAGCTGTTGAAAACAATACTGTTATGATAAACACTTATTCTTGAGTGCTATAATTATTAACCATTTTCCCAATCATTATGAACCGCAAATGACTAGAGAATGGTTCCAGTATATTACGAGATGTGACAATATTATAACATGTTATTGGCAATTGTGAATAATTTAGCTATTATTTTATGCATCTTTTGCTTGGGATAAACCTGATGAATGCGATATGAAAATCATTGTTATTACTACATGAAAATTAGCCGCGTATGAGTACTGATATAGAACTTGTAAGTCAATACATAAACTCAAATTAAAAATAGTTATTATCTTGAAAGTCATTAACTTTTCCGCATCCGGCTTGCATTAGCTACAGTGCTGACGTGAAATATCCTCAGTTGTGGACGGATCATGGGTTAGAGTTCCCTCCCTTGCCGTCAGGCTAACCGTTATAGGTTCTCGTGGTCTTCCTCTCCATGTAACGCAAATGCGGATTAGCTCCATCAAAAAGTCCTCCAGAAAAGGGAAATTTCTCCCAGTATTCGATCCAGGAGTTCCCTTGTCTTCTGGATTGGGTTCAAAATGACAAGGCTAAGGAGTTGAACATTAGTAGTCGTAAACCTATAAAATTGGGTCGGCTGTTCAACGACGGTTATAAAAGATTGTTTACATGAAGTTATTTATGTAAAATGTCAATGAAAGAAAAATAGAAAATTTTAAAAAAAAAAAACTTTTTTTTAACAAGAATAAATTGTATAAGTTATAAAAAGGTTATATCTTTATAAATAAATTTTTGATCGAGATTTTCAACTAAAAAATAAAATAATTAAATTCTTGAAAAAAGAATTACGTTTCTCTGATAACTTCAGTATGTTCACATCTGCTTAAACTTTTTTCGCAGTGGAGTTCCGCCAAACATTTCGGGGTTCCATTGCCGAAAAAAATTAGGAACCACAGCTCTAAGGTATCACGATAAATTTACCAAATTTTAGCACATAATATAAAACCATATTTTATTCTTAATTAATCATTCCCTACATTAAAAATTGAAGATACGGTAAAAATACCTACATTAAAAATTGAAGATACGGTAAAAATACCTACATTAAAAATTGAAGATACGGTAAAAATACCTACATTAAAAATTGAAGATACGGTAAAAATACCTACATTAAAAATTGAAGATACGATAAAAATACCTACATTAAAAATTGAAGATACGGTAAAAATTGCGAAATTTTTGGTGTTCCCATAGAAACAGAAACACGGAAAACCATATCATACTTTTTTTTCTCTGTGAAAAAATAGAGAAAGAAAATAGAAAAATAAAAATGTAAAAATGTCTTATCAGATTTATATCCGTATTAATATGTAAATCCATTAATCAAAAATCCACACAAACCAACGAAATTCTACGTTTCAACGTGTTAATATTTGTAAGTTTGTTTTATTAGTATTTTTTTTTTAAATTGTCTACGTTTGTAATTTTTAAACAGAATTTCGTTTTTTTTTGTTTGTTTTCTTCTTAATTAAGGGCTAAAAATAAATAAAACAAAATCTGAAATTATATTACGAATTTCTATTTTGATTTTAAAATAAAGTTAAGAACTTTTTTTAAAATTCTACTTTTTATTAACTGTCTACTATTCGCAGCATGTTCCGTAATTGTTTTCCTTAATGTGTATTTTTGTCATCCTTGTTGACAAAAAAAAGTTTTCGCTTCATTTTAGGGGTCACAAATTAATAATAAAGTGGAAAAAATAATTTGAATGATTGCTGTGAAGTAGACCAAATCAAAAACATCAAACTGGTTTGATTGCCCGAAGAAATTTGCAGCCGTTTCTAATACCCATCTTTTAACTCCTTTTTTTTTCTACAATCAAACAGGTTTTGATGTTTCCAATTTCCTCTATAGCGATTCGTTTGATTTCGACAGATTTTTCTTTTCTCAAGCATTATGTTGCAACCCCAAAAGTGCATACCTTTACATTACTATTTTCCCCCCGAAATTCCTAACAGTGTACTAAAATTATATTTATTTTCAATTGTTCCGTATATGATTACACCATATAATTGAACTGATCGATAAGCTACCGTAATATCTTTTTTCTTAAAATCTTAATTTTCCCTAAAAATATTTTATTACATCTCAAAATAAATGACGCAGAACAACTCATTACATTTTTCGAATTGAAAAAATACATTTATTGCACCAACATGAAATCATAATGGTACATAAAAATAGTACAATGTTATTTAAATTTATGACCTCTTTACGGCATTATTAATTTCCATTTTTGTTTGTAATTTTGTTTTTTCTCCACCTTAAATGCGAATTTTCAGTGTGTAATATAAATGCAGAAAGAAAATTTAGTTTTGTCTATTATTCTTCGTATGAAAGGTTACGTGTATTTGTTCTTTAGCTTTTTACCTATAATGATGCATTCAGCAATCTGCCACATATCTTACGCTCTGACGTCTCAATTTATATCCTAGCAACTTCTTAACTGCAACTGTTGCGGAATTGTGTCGAAAGTGATGGAAGTAAAATTTAAGAAGATTACGTTTGAAAATTTTGAGGCCTTAATCTTCTGATCTAGAAAATGTATTTCAAAAGTTTACGTTAGAGTAAAAAGAATACATCATTTTTATAAAAGTCATATTTACATTATCATTTATAAGGTGAAAGGTCAATTGTGGATTTTAGTTAGAAATTATTTTTATGAATACTTTAGTTAAGAGCTAACTATAATGAATGTAATTTCCATAAAAATTATTTTAAGTAAAACTTTAATTTGTGCGCTTAAATTAATATTTTATCTCTTAAAAGTTAATTTCTCTTTAGTGTTTGAGTTATCTTTAAAAATAATGGTAGATTTCATGTCATATATAACGCAATGTAGGCTAGGTGTAGTGCTTAAACATTTTTGCGAAGCATTTTCTCTCTGATTTTTTTTTTTGTATAGAATTCCTTAAAATGTTACAGTTAAGTTTATACGTACAGTGCGCAAAAAAATAACGAAAAAAGTCGTATCTTAAAAATTTGATTTCTCATGGACTATTTGACCGATTTCGCTCAAATTTTGCATTTTGCCATTTAAAATGATTAAATTAGATAACTTGCCTTTAAAATGAAATCAAAAATTACATACCTTATAATTCAAAATTTTTTCGACTATTATGAAATAAAATAATAAAAAAATAATAAATATTTACTATAAGTTATATTTTGAATGGAATTATCTTTAGATAAAGGAATTATATTTAGTTGCGAAAAACTGCAATTATGGATAAAGAAGCAAAAAAGTAAAATTAACATTAAGGGGTCCAAAATTTGGACTCATATTTCCCAGTTTGCGACGATCCCCCTATATTTCGAGGACATATAACTGCCGAAACAAATTTATGCTATTCAGAAAGTACGTTTTTCGTAACTTAAAATATCGTCTGCTTTAATTAATTAGTAAATTTGAAGTTACACCCTCGAACCTTTAAGAGTGAATCCTAAAACGTGAAGATACGATCATTAGATCAACAGTTATTCAGGGTGGTCTGTTTTTTTTCTTTTGAGCATTGAACACAATGTCACAAGATACATGCTTTAGAAATGTAAATGTTGGAGAAACACAACACTGCTGTTCTTCAAAAGTAATCAAAACTGTTTTTTGATGCATGTTGGTGATTTCAAACCTGACACTAAATTAAGCGAATAATAAACAATGCGTGGGCGGTGGAACCCTACAAACTTAAAACGGGGCTAAGTTCAACCACATTATGTTTTTGGTACTTGATTGCTCAATATAGTTATACTTGTATATAAAGACAGGGGTCTGTTTAGAAGAAATTTGGGTCCGTTAACGGACCCTTCACAAAATATCTTTTCATAAAAACGGACCCTTCACAAAACATTTCAACTTACAAACGGACCCTTCACAAAACATTTTAACTTAAAAACGGACCCTTCACAAAATAATATAACTTTTAATTGGACCCTTCACAAATTTGTTTATCTTCATTATTGTTTTGTTAATCGAATAAACCCTTCCCAGAAAGGGGTGGGGGAATAAAGACAGATATAGACGAACAAAATTTTGTCTTCGGCAGACGCTTCTTCCTTTATTCGTCCGAAATGAATATTCTGCGTTCAGCAGTATAGGGTAAATACCAAATATTTGTAAGTTGCATCGCTAATTTAATAGTTGCATTTGCTGTTTATTTTTTAAAATTTAATTTTTTTAATTATAACTTTGCAGTGTTGAGCATAATCTTGTATGTTTTTACAATTTAAAAACTCCTTGAAAAAGTTTTTTGCAATAACGGACCCTATTTTCACAAAAGCGGACCCTGGTTGAAAGAATGTTACTTAACGTTTATTTTATATTCACAAATTACGAGTAATTTTTTCACAATTTTACAAAAACGGACTGTGATGTTCTCAACTCGTAATAAACTACACTGTTGAGTTTTTACAACAATGAACATAAATTTATTAATAAAAAACAAAAGATTAAGAAAATTAACAAAAATTCAGAATGGACACATCTAAACAAAATAATACATCCGCTCTCTCCAAGAGCGCAACCCCTTCTACTCTTTTTTAGTTTCCACCCACTCTCATCTTCCACCACACGACGTCATAATAATGGCGTCACCTGGTATGACACCCCCCACCTAAAATTGGAGATAGGGTTCAAACCCAAACACTAGATGCAATTTTAAATTTTAACCAGGTGACTCCTAGGACATACAGCATAAAAGTACTTACCAATAGGTATATAACAAAGATAACATAAAGACATCTTACTTCATCATACGATACATCTAAACTAGAAAATATAAACAAAACAATTAATAATCACATATAACAATGTTGAATTATGCCATGGCTGCTAAACTAATCATTAGAAATAAGTAAAAAAAAAACTTTTAAGAATGTTCAAAAAGAGTCTAATAAAGTTTATTGTTGCTTTGTAGTTCACACAGGACCATCAACAGTTTAGTCTTGACAACGCATCGGCATTAGCAAGTTTTACACCTGGGCAATGCGTAATCGAAATGTTATACTTCTGTAATGCCAGAGCCCATCGTTGAAGCTTAGATGATTGAGGTGCATTCTTCGAAACAAAAGTCAACGGATTATGGTCCGTAATCAGTTCTATAGGTGATCCAAATATCCAAGTCTCGAATTTCTTTAAACTCCAAATGACGGCGTACGCCTCTCTTTCGATAGTTGGCCAAGCCTGCTGGGCTTTGGTCAACTTCTGACTGGCATAGCTTATAGGATGTAGTACACCATCCTTACGTTGAGACAAACAACCACCGATCCCTGTCGATGACGCATCACACTGTATCACAAAAGGTACTCCGAGCACAGGAGTACTGAGGCTGGTTGCCTCCATAAGACAACGCTTCACGCTTTGAAATGCAATTTCGTGGTTTTCCTTCCAAGTAAGTTCTTCCGGACATCTTTTCTTCGTCAATTCCGTTAATGGCAATACTACTTCTGAATAATGTGGAATGTAATCTCGATAATAATTACAAAGTCCTAAGAAACTCTTTAACAGATGCTTTGACTGAGGCCTCGATAATTTCTGAATCGCTGCCACTTTATCTGGGTCTGCACCATGGCTACCGGATCCGACGATGTGTCCTAAGTATTTGATGTGAGTTCTTGCAAACGAACACTTTTTTAAGTTTACAGAAAACCCTAATTCTAAAAGCTTTTCAAAAATAATATCAATGTGTACTAAATGTTCATCCCACGATTTTGAATAGATAGCAATATCATCGATGTACGCCCTTGCAAAATCTCGATATTTCACAAGTGCTTGGTTCATGACCCTCTGGAAGGTTGCTGCGGCGTTTCTCAATCCGAAAGCCATAACTTTAAAACGATACTGTCCTCTATGAGTTTTAAAGGAAGCTAAATCCTGGCTCTTTTTTTCTAATGGTATGGCCCAATAACCCTTGAGCAGGTCAACTGTTGATATCACGTTGGCTTTCCCAATTTCAAATAATAAATCAGTCTGATTTTCCATAGGAAAATCGTCCGGTATTGTCACTGCATTTAGAGATCGAAAGTCAATACAAAGACGAAGAGCTCCGTCCTTTTTCATGACACATACTATAGGATGAGAGATTTCAGCGTCGCTTTCTTCAATTAAACCTAGGTCTAACAATTCTTCAATCTGCTTCTCAACTTGGGGTTTCAATGCTTCTGGAATTCTATATATGTAAGGCTTTTTCCTATCAGCTTCGTTTATTCTAATCTTGTGTTCTCCGACTTTAGCAATTTGGACTTTATTCGAGAAAACAGTTTCATATTTCTTTAACAAGTCTAATATATTTCTTCTTTGACTATTCTCTAAATGGTTTAAATCAATCTTTTCAAGTTCGAAATTGCTCGGCATGTCATCAATACTGGGTGTGGGCTGAACCTCCCCTAAATCCTCCTCATTCTCAAATATTACTCCTATAGCCTGCACTCTCGGAATAAATCTCCTAATTTTGTTTACATGCACGTTTCTTATATTTCCATCTACCAACTTTACTTTGTAAGAATCGGGATTGTAACGTTCAATTATCTCCGCGGGTCCTGTCCACCTAGCATATAGTTTATTTGTTGAATCGGAAATCAGTAAATAAACTTGATCTCCCGGACGAAATTCTTTGTATACCGCTCTCCGGTTAGCATACTTAGCATAAGCACTTTGTTTTACGTCAGCTATTAGGGATGCCTGCTCCACAGCCTTTTCTAAATTAAATTTTAATTCCTGAAGGTATTCAATTGCGCTTTTCCCTACATTTATAGGTAGTGGAATCTCCCCTGACCATGATGATTTTAATACCGCAAGCGGACCCCTAGCCTCTTTCCCATACATTAATTTAAATGGCGACACCCCGGTGGTGCAGTTCGGAATCTCTCGATAGGCAAACAACAAATATGGAATATATTTATCCCAGTTTTTCGGATTAGTTCGAATTATATGGTGTAACATACGCTTTAAAACTTGATTATACCGCTCAACTAAACCTGAAGATTGGGGATGTCCTGGTGTTGCAAACCTTGGAGTCGCTCCCAATCTAGCATGAAATTCTTGGGTCAATTTAGAAATAAAATTTGTGCCCTGATCGCTAGCTATTACCCGAGGTATACCTGTCCTCATAAATATTTCTAAAAGTGCATCGCAAGTTGCTTTAGCTGTAATTGTTTTTAAAGGCACTGCTTCCGGCCATCTGGAATGTTGATCTATTAAACACAATACATACTTATGTTTTCTCGCTGACGGGGGTTCTATTGGTCCTATTATATCACAATTTACTATATCAAATGGAAACTCAGGTCTATTAATTGGTGTTATTGGTATTTGATCACTTGCCCTCTCTCTACTCCTCAACTGACAATCCTTACAAGACCTACAATAATCCTCTATTTCTTTTGACATGTTCGGCCAATAAAATGAATATCGTACCCTTTCTTTTGTTTTTCTCATACCCAAATGATTCGCGAAAATTGATTCATGACCTAATTTTAAAATTTGTTCCCTTCTAATTTTTGGCACTACTAATTGCGAAATTTCTTCTCCCAAAATTTTATCTTTATGATACAGTAAACAATCCATTTTAAAATACCCATTTTTCTGTTGCTCTGCATCTTTAAAACTTTCTTTTAATGTTTCACAATTCCTCTGCTGTTTTTTAAATATTTCTACATCTGACAACTGACCTATATTCTGAATCGTTTTATTTTGAGTATCCGATTCGACACAACAAATGATTAACTCTCTATTTGAGCTTTCGCATGGCGCCTGTTCTAATATCAACATGTCTTTTTCCCCCTCCGTTTTTTCAAAAACAAATAAAGAATCACTTTCACCCCCTTCGCTTCCCCCTTTCTGTTTTTCATTTGGCGACTGTGAGAAAGACGAGACTTCTCCTTCATTAATATTCATCGACTTCTGTAACATTTCATATACTATTGGAGTAATAATGCAAGGTACTACTAATTTTTCAGTGACAGAAAATAATACATCTACATCACTTGTTGGATTATTGGGATATTCAGATTTTAATGATATTTTAAAGGTTTGCAAATCTGCAGTTATGGTCTCACCGAATGCTGATATCAATTGAACTTTAGAACAATCATTATTTTTTGAACATGATGGAATTACATTCGAATTAAGAATTGGCATATCTGCGGCACTATCAATAAGGGCTTTAATTTCTTTTCCCCCCAACCATATATACGCATATTGTAAAGGTTGAGCATTTATTTCATCATTGAAATACGCTTTTTTGACTCTAGCGATTAATTTATCATCTGTTTTCGTTTTAATAACTGGGTCTTTTTTTGTCTGAAACGCTCCGGTTTTATTTTTTTCTTTATTATTGGGGCAAAACTTTAAATGTACAGCATGTTTACACAATTTACATTCTCTTAATGTATTACCCTCTCTTACCGAATTGACATTCTTATCATAATAATTATTTCTCATAGGAGGTGGTACATATTTTCCTCTAAAATTATTATTAAAAACTGATTCACTATGATCACGAATTTTAGCAGATTTATCATATATCTCGGAAAATGATCTACCTTTAGAAGTAAACCAATTATCACACAGCTCCGCTATTTCTTTCGGTCGTAACCATTTATCTAACTGTTTGATTCTAACATAACTTCGCATTTCTGGTTCTAAAGCATTTAATAATCGGTCACTAACCATTAATTCGTTCAAAGTTTCGAAATCTTTTACTTTTCTAAGTTGACAATAAAAATCCCAATTAGCTCTAATTCTACTCGCGAATTGCATGTGATTTTCATTTTTCAATCTTTTTGCGGATAGGAAGTTTTCTAAACAAGCTTCTGGGGTCGGCTGAAATTCTTTCAAAATAATGTTTTTAACTTTTCCATAGTCTTTCATTTCTTCCGCATCAACATAAATTAACAAATGGGCTGCTTTCTCTCCTAACAAATTAATTAAAATTTCTACTTTAAATTCTTCCGGGACTTTTTTTAGTTCAAACGATTTTTCTAAGGAAGCAAAATATAGATTCCACGTTTCGGGTTTAGTAGGTATCGGTAACGTAAGTGTTTTTATGCTTTTAATTAAAGTTTCTAAAGGGTAACTACTTATATTTTGCTCTCCCACAACAGTATTCGACACCCGAGACTCAGACTGGATCTTTGCTATTTCTAGTTGCGTTTTTTTTAATTCTAGTTTTGTTTTCTCCCTTTCCAACGCTGTTTTTTCAAGTTCTAGCGCGGCTTCTTTTTCTTGTTGTATTCGCTGTTGTTCCTTTCTTTCCCTTTCTTCGTTCTCTGACTTTAAAGTTTCTAGCCTTTCTTTTTCAAGACGTTCATTTACAGTAGTGATAATAAATTCTTTTACAAAATTGAAATCAGATGCATATTGCGTACTTTTCTCAATAACTTCTTTTAAATCTACTATTCTGTGCTCAGCTCGCACTGTGCACCCTAACTCCTTTGCTACTAAAACTAAATCTTCTTTTTTAATTCCTTTAATACTAAACATATTTAGTTACTTCCACTAGACAGTTCTTCAAATTAAACTCAGCAAAGTCTATTATATATTTCTCATTAAATCACAGTTCATGCACTAACAATCAAACTTGAGATTTCAAACAAAGCTTAGGCCTACCTCATTGTTCGCTCTTCTCCTCTAAGCAAGCTCTGGTTCTATCGAAAGTTGAGCGTGTGATGTTCTCAACTCGTAATAAACTACACTGTTGAGTTTTTACAACAATGAACATAAATTTATTAATAAAAAACAAAAGATTAAGAAAATTAACAAAAATTCAGAATGGACACATCTAAACAAAATAATACATCCGCTCTCTCCAAGAGCGCAACCCCTTCTACTCTTTTTTAGTTTCCACCCACTCTCATCTTCCACCACACGACGTCATAATAATGGCGTCACCTGGTATGACACGGACCTTTCACAAAATGTCTGGACAGACCCCTGAAAGATGATTTAATTAAATACTTTATTGAGTCTGAAGCAAATCCTTATTGTATGAATCTTCATGCTACCTATAATATGCTGTAATATTTTGAGCGAACTTTTCTGACTGGGCATCTTTCTATGTAAATTAAAATATTTTTTTAATATTCCAGTATAAAATTTTAACTCGTAGAAATTTTTTTCTTTTTCATTTCTATTTATTTTAATTTTAAAAAACTTCGTTGGTATTACTTTCTGTTATTTTTTTAATTTACCTTTCATTTTAATAGTTTAATTAATCTATATTATTCTAGAGAAAGAGGATGTAAAAGACCTAGGTCAATTTATATTTTCAGGGGTCTGTCCAGACATTTTGTGAAAGGTCCGTTTTTCGTGAAATTGTGAAAAAATTACTCACATTCTTTCAACCAGGGTCCGCTTTTATGAATTTGTGCAAATAGGGTCCGTTATTGCAAAAAAAAAACTTTTTCAAGGAGTTTTTAAATTGTAAAGACATACAAGATTATGCTAAACACTGTAAAATTATAATTAAAAAAAATTAAATTTTAAAAAATGAACAACAATTGCTGCTTCTAAATTAGAGATGCAACATACAAATATTTGGAATTTAGCCTATACTGTGAACGCAGAATATTAATTTCGGACGAATAATGAAAGAATCGTCTGCCGAAGACAAAACTTAATTCGTTTACATCCATCTTTCTTGTTTTCTGCCCTGGAAAGGGTTTATTCGATTAACAAAATAATAATGAAGATAAACAAATTTGTGAATGGTCCGATTAAAAGAAAAATAATTTTGTGAAGGGCCCGTTTTTATGAAAAGATATTTTGTGAAGGATCCGTTAACGGACCCAAATTTCTTCTAAACAGACCCTTGATTTTTATTTCTGGTTATTACGCAGGTAAAATTTTTCTTCTTAAAATAACGTATCTTCTTATGACTTCTTGACATAGTGAGTGAATAAAGGAAGAAATAAAAAACGAGTAGGAATTTTCAAAAAAATCGTCTGCTCTCTACTTTTGCTACAACAAATTCTTCGCTTAAAAAACTGTTTAAAAAAGAAAACGAGATTTTTTATTTATTTATTTACTTTAGAACGCATGAATATAAAACATCCATGCTGTCTAAACTTTTTCCTTACGAAATCAACTAATTAAACGAAAAAAAAAATCCGTTATTGTAATTATTCGCGCTTCCTACTCACTACCGCATATTGACATTCCAAGATAAATTGCATGTCCAATTCTTTGAAAAACTTTCAAGTGCAAAGACCTTCTGGACATAACTGACATCACCACACCCAATCGTTTTGGTCCGGCGGTGTCCCACAATAGGGACCCACGCGTCAATGCATTTTTTTTCTAATAGGGGCAAGGGCACGAAATTCTTTTTCGGACACGTCCAACTATTAAAAAGGTATGTCTTCTTTCAGCACGCGATGAATCAGGATTGTTCATTCCGTGTTTGAGACAACGGCAGGTTTTAAAAACGAGCACTTAAGATTTGGTGATTAATTCCGATAGTGCACTTTATTTTATGGCAATCCTCTTGGTTTTTCGCATACATAAAGTGCGGATTATGTTATAGAATTGGAATAAAAACTTATGTGTTTTTCCTTATTTTTTTTTCGCTTATTAAGGAAGTGTTATTGACGATTCGTTATTTTTAATATCTGTAACTTTTCCTTTCTTCAAATTTCACGTCTAGTGAAATTTCATAAAAAAAGTGAATTAATTTTATCACATGATATGTAGAGATTGTAAAAATATTTAATAGCCAATTAAGGAGCTGTCTATAAATCTAAATGATGTCACATTTTAAAAAAAAAAAGTATTTTGACCTCTTTGTCACTATGAGTAACGTTTCACCATATCTCTATCCCTCTCCTCTGTTAATTTGTGGTTCACTACACTAACTGATAGCTTTAAAGTATTGATAAAAAGTTTGATTGCCTTCTCTTAGATAGTTTTTAATATAGAGTGTTTTCCGTAGGCGATTAATTTTCACTAAAAAACATTATAAAACCTCTCTTAAATAAAATATTTTTGGTATTTTTAAAATTTTTGCTATTAATTATTTCTATTTACATCAATACATGTAATAAAAATCAATAATATTGTTAAAAATATTGTTTTCTGAAATTTTTTGTTCCGAAGGTAGTCGGATACCTTAAGCTTTATTACACTTGCAGTTCAAAACTAACGCACAGCATAAAAGATTTTATTTCAAACTTTAACTATGTATAAACATTAGTGAACAAAAGAAGAATAATGGTTATATATTTTTTTTTTGGAGGAAAAAAAAAATATAGAAATATAAATAATTTTGAAAAATTTAATCCGAGGAGTGTAAATGTTTTTATTTTAATCAAAATATGTGACGTCACATTTTTTGTTACCCTTTCCTTCCCTTTTGTCACGAACTCTCATAATTTCACAAACCCTGACAACATTTGTAAACGACCCCTAATCTAATAAAATTTTACATTCACTTTACATTAAAGGAACACTTTTGTTACTACAATTCAAAGTTTTGGCTGTTTAAAGTTCATCTTTATTAGGAAATAATGATTTAATTAACTTCACGTTAATTAACATTCTAATTTATGTGGATAATCTTAGCTCAACTTTAATACGATATTATGCTGATAAAGATTAGCTGGCGCTGACATCATCGGTCACATGTGTGGGTATGCGAGGTCTTCTTCTTGAAGTGCAAATACCCAATTCGTTCAATACAGATAAAATAGTGGTAAAATCGCTCATTTACTCTTCTCCAACGGCAAATTCTTGATCTGAATTTTAAAAATAATTCAACTTTAACTCGCCACTTTGTATATGAATGATCTGCTATCGCTGACGTCATAGGTCATATGTGTGGGTATCCGCGATCTTCTTCTTGAAGTATCCAATTCCATTAACAAATGTCCAAAAAAAAAATTAAATTTCAACTTGCAAATGCTGAAAAAAATATGTATTATAAATTGCTTTTAACTTTAATAATTACTTGAATAACTTTTAAAATTGATTGCATGCATCAGTGATTCCGTTTTACTTTAATGCTATTACACTCATAAATATGAATTATATAATACCTCACGGGAAAAAATGACAAATTCTCGAATTGCTTTTCTTTTCCTATCATTGGTGACACACTATTGTAGAACCGTTACACCTGATTAATAAATTTCATTTCGCAATGTCTACTTTAAGGATTGCAATGTATTTTCGTCCATAATTGTTCTACTTTATTTAAAGAAAAAAAAAAACAATCTGTGAAAAAATTTCATTATCCATATGAAAAATGACTTCCTTTTTTTTCTTCGACATTTTATTCCGTTTCTCATTTAAAGCTATTATTCACTTGATTAGTTTCATCCAGCGAAAGTTAATCGAGTTTTTTGATTGTGACACTTTTCCAAAAATTAACTTTAGGAACAACCTTTATATAGAAGTTAATGATCCGTTAAATTTTTTCGAAAGATAAATTAAGTTTTTT